>NC_141040.1:55647500-55827500 GCF_052040795.2 Danio rerio | reverse complement strand
ATAAATAGTGTAAGTAGTGTGTTCACACTGAAAACTCTAATAATAATAAGTGCACTTTAATTACCCGGATGATGCACTCATTCAGCCGGTAAAGTGAAGTGTGTAATGATGGACACTTCACGCACTCAACGACCGCAATTTTGCTTACGTATCAGAAGGGGCGGAGCTATCGGACGCACATGTTGAATAACTTTATTTATTTTGGATGATGAAAGCAAAATTCTCCTACGAGAGTGATTATAGCGCCTCCCGATGGTGAATGCAGCAATACTCACGGCAGGTAACATTTGATAAATCGGTCGTTTATTTCACTGATTTGGCGACCGTCAAACGTCATCAGGGAAACGGTTTGAATTTCCGCTTAGTAAAAAAACATTAGTGTGCCATTTGGGACAACACTACATACATACTATCCTGTTGAGTGTGTAAGTGCATAAGTACATAGTAAGGGTGTCACGATCCTCCAAATTCTCGATTCGATTAAATTTTCGATTCTAAAGGCACGATTCGATTTTCGATTATGAATAATTAATTAATGACCAATTAATTATTTGTAGCCTACCATTTAAACTACCTGACCTGCATGGTCTTTGTTTTACCCATAAACAAATCATACAGTAAATGAATAAAGGCAAGATACACACATAATTGCCACCTGTCAATCACTTTTTCTGCGGGACTCGTGAATAGGCAGTGATCTGTGTCGTTATAATGGCGTCGGTAAAAAAGACGCACAACCAACAGGAACCAGCCAACAGTATCTGAGGTGTTCGCTAAAATTACTAAGTACAAGTGAGTGAAAGATTGAAGCAGTCCTCTGACTGCCTGGACCTGCTGTCTCGAGCGCATGGCTGTGTGTGCGCGTCTGTGTCTGTGTGGTCAGGAGGGCTGCTCAGTAATGCTACACGCCACTGTGGATGTCAAATCGTTGTCGTTCTAAAATGCCATTTAAAAACAAAGACAGTGTGAACAGGGCCTGAGTGTGTACTTTTCGCGAGCGGATTTGCAACGGGTGCGTGCGGAGGATCGCGATGCCGGTGTTGTCTATCGGATGAACCGTACGTAATACATACATAGCAGAGCTTGCAAAACTGTGTTTTTTTTGTCGACAACACGTTGTCAACATAACTCACTGGAAATCCAAAATGCTTACACACCGGCGACTTCATTGAAAGAGGAGAGGGTTTAAGCTCTGTCGACGCCTGTTTTTTTCCCGCTTGGCAAGCCAAGCTGACGTGACATGGGGGCGTGGCAGCATTGACGATTCTATTTTTTGATTCCATAATCGAAATTGAGCATAGATTTCGATCGTGACACCCCTAGTACATAGTGCATGAGTGCATAGTGTATAGTGTGCCATTTGGGACGCAGCAACGAAAACACAACAGAAGGCTTTGGAGGAGATGTGTGAGAAACTAGTGCTACACACAGGAGCAATTTAAGAACAAAAACCTAACAAATGTCTCAAATACAACATCTAAACATCGACTTTAGGTGTGGAGGCCAGAGTATAAGCAGAATAATTGACTCTGGTTTGTTGAGTTATAAGTAAAAATGCACCTTAATCGCGTCACCAGCATTATTTTTCGAACCATAAAGCAATACATCATTTAAAAGCTTAAAATGTCAAGTTTTCATATCGGTTAATTGATTTTTGTTCGCTATTGAGCATCAGTTATTTATCAATTTATGACAAAAGTTATCATCAGAGTTGTAAATCATTACTTTGCTACAGCAATCCACAGGCTAGCTGTTTTTAGGGGCTAAATTCAAATCAAATACCACCAAACTTTCTATACTACTTTGAAATTTGTTGTCTGCTTTACAAATATAAGTGGTGGCCCGTTATTGGCGTTAACGTGCTGCGTTAATGTGAACCTCTTTTATCAGACGTTTAAAAATATATATATTGCCATTAATCTATTTACAAAGTTGAGTTGGGAGCTGGGTCTTTTGTACTTAAGCTATGTTGTCTTTCACCTTGATATTTTAGCATGGATGTATACCTGGCCGAATTGCACTGTAGGTGGAGCGGACGAGTCTTCAAGCCTGTGTGTATTCCTACTGTGAAATGACCACATCAAACGTGACGTGCTAACATGGATGCAGTTCTCTAGAGTGAATCTGATTCATGTGAGCTAGCTAAAATACAGGAAAGCTAATAATTTAGGAGAGCTATTAATTCTGACTTCAGTGTATATGTGTGTGTGTGTGTGTCTATATATCATGTATGGTTAATATTGTCTCTCCACTGTGAGATGTAGATGTGAGAAATGTAAATGCTGTTCAGAAGTCATCTGTGAGGTATTAGTGATGTTTGTGTGTCAGATGTTGGTCAGCACAGCTGTCACCGGCTCCACATCTCAGATAATGGAGCCCGTCGAGCACAAACAGGTGTTGTGTGTTAGTTCTGCTTTTTTTTTTTACGCCCCCCAAAATGTCACCGTCTGGATAGAGTTGTCAGAGCGCATTATTGTGAAATACGGCCGGGGCTTTCTGCCTGACTATTGCTACAAAACATTTTCTTTCCCTGAGGACAGAAAAATGGGAGAAATGCGGTCCAGGTGGACTGACCTCAGAAGTGAAGCCAGCAGGACGGAGGCTGTGAAGTGCTGAAGGAGTCCTGCTGGGTTCGCTTTTTTAACCTGCTTTAGTTTAGCTGGTTGACTGGTGCGTTCCTTTATTAAACTAAAATGTTGATTTTTTACAATCTGTTCCCAAACCAATGGTATTTTAGTGGTGTGTATTTGAAGTCAGAATCATTAGCCCCCTGTTTATTTTTTCCCCCAATTTCTGTTTAAAGGAGAGAACATTTCTTCAACACATTTCTGCACATAATAGTTTTAATAACTCATCTCTAATAACTTATTTATTTCATCTTTGCCATGATGAAAGTAAATAATATTAGACTAGATATTCTTCAAGACACTTCTATACAGCTTAAAGTGACATTTAAAGGCTTAACTAGGGTAATTAGGTTTACTAGGCAGGTTAGGGTAATTAGGCAAGTTATTGTATAACGATGGTTTGTTCTGTAAACTTTTGAGAAAAATATATAGCTTAAAGGGGCTAATAATTGTGTCCCTAAAATTGTGTTTAAAAAAAAAACTGCTTTTATTCTAGCCGAAATAAAACAAATAAGACTTTCTCCAGAAGAAAGAATATTTTCAGACATACTGTGAAAATTTCCTTGCTCTGTTAAACATCATTCGGAAAATATTTAAAAAAGAACAAAATTCAAAGGGGGCTAATAATTCTGACTTCATCTGTATATAGCTTACAGTTTTATTTCAAATTCTGCATAAATTTTTACTTATTTATTTAGCCTGTCTAGTTGAAGATTTTTTTGTCATTTTGCATAGTTATTATTATTATTATTATTCTTATTTTAATTATTTTAATTATTTAATTATCGTTTTTATTTATTTATTTACTTATTTATTTAGCCTGTCTAGTTGAAGATTTTTTTTGTCATTTTGCATAGTTATTATTATTATTAATATTATTATTATTATTTTAATTATTTAATTATAATTTTTTATTAATTTATTTACTTATTTATTTAGCCTGTCTAGTTGAAGATTTTTTTTGTCATTTTGCATAGTTATTATTATTATTATTATTATTATTTTAATTATTTAATTATCATTTTTTATTAATTTATTTACTTATTTATTTAGCCTGTCTAGTTGAAGATTTTTTTTGTCATTTTGCATAGTTATTATTATTATTATTATTATTATTATTTTAATTATTTAATTATCATTTTTTATTTATTTATTTACTTATTTATTTAGCCTGTCTAGTTGAAGATTTTTTTGTCATTTTGCATAGTTATTATTATTATTAATATTATTATTATTATTTTAATTATTTAATTATCGTTTTTTATTTATTTATTTACTTATTTATTTAGCCTGTCTAGTTGAAGATTTTTTTTGTCATTTTGCATAGTTATTATTAATATTATTATTATTATTTTAATTATTTAATTATCGTTATTTATTTATTTATTTACTTATTTATTTAGCCTGTCTAGTTTAAGATTTTTTTGTCATTTTGCATAGTTATTATTATTATTAATATTATTATTATTATTTTAATTATTTAATTATCGTTTTTTATTTATTTATTTACTTATTTATTTAGCCTGTCTAGTTGAAGATTTTTTTTGTCATTTTGCATAGTTATTATTAATATTATTATTATTATTTTAATTATTTAATTATCGTTTTTTATTTATTTATTTACTTATTTATTTAGCCTGTCTAGTTGAAGATTTTTTTTGTCATTTTGCATAGTTGTTATTATTATTATTATTATTATTATTATTTTTATTATTTAATTATCGTTTTTATTTATTTATTTACTTATTTATTTAGCCTGTCTAGTTGAAGATTTTTTTTTGTCATTTTGCATGGTTATTATTAATATTATTATTATTATTTTAATCGTTTATTTATTTATTTGTGTATTTATTTATTCATTCATTCATTCATTTAGCCCGTGTAGTTCAAAATTATTTTGCATGTTTTTATTTCTTATGCTTTTCCATTTAGTTGGAACTTTTAAATAAAGTGTATTTGTTGTATTTAGTGTATTTTGTTGTATTTGGTGTATTTAGACAACAAATAAAAAAATTTTAAAAGTTCTAACTAAATAGAAAAGCATAAAAAATAAAAACATGCAAAATAATCTCGAACTACACAGGCTTAAATGAATGAATGGGTTAATTCATTCATTGAATTAACCCTTCCAGCTGCAACCCATCACTGGGAAACATCCATACGCACTTATTCACACTTATGCACTACGGACTATTTAGCTTACCCAAATTCACCTGTACCACATGGGGAAACCGGAGCACCCGGAGGAAACCCATGCCAACACCGGGAGGACATGCAAACTCCACACAGAAATGCCAACTGACCCAGCCGAGGTTGGAACCAGTGACCTTCTTGCTGTGAGGATATCGTGCTACCCACTGCGCCACCGTAACACCCTTTTAAATGAGATGCTAATGCAGAAAGCGTTGGCTCAGGCCTATAGTTGTTGTCATGTCTGTGTGACCTTCAGACGTCTTCATTGCTCAACCTATTGGCATTCATCATGCTTTCAGCTGATGTCTTGAAGACGGATGATCTGCTCAAGGTCTGAGCGCAGCGTCCAGAAGTCTGCAGCCCTAATTCAGTCAGATACACTGGAAAAAAATGTGCAAATGCAAGTCATATTTGTGCAGCGGCGTCAGGAGTGTGTTTGTGAGCGCAGTAAATCTTCATGCGCTGGACGGCATGAGAGATCATTAGACTGACATTTACCAGAGCAAAAGATCTGGACGTCCACCAAACATCAGCACCACGCTCCAGCCTTTATTTGGACTGTAATGACGGAGTTGTGAAATTAGTGTATTTGCTGCTTCTGTTTTTAATGCAAAACTTAATGAAGGCTTTAGTAATACACACATTCTACTGTTGTAGCAAACTTGATAATATACTATTTGGAATGAAAAATCTTTGTGAACAAGCAAATTAATAAATGAGTTTATTTATTTACTTATTTATTTATTTATTTAAAGTGAATATATTTGAATGTTTTATTTATTTTGCTACTTATTTAATTTATTCGTTATTTTCTTCTTATTTATTTATTTGTTTGTTTGTTTGTTTAAACTGAATACAAAATGTTTTAGGGTTTAGTTTATTTATTTATTTAAGCTGAATACATTTGAATGTTTTAGGTTTATTTAATTAAAGTGAATATATTTGAATGTTTTATTTATTTTGCTACTTATTTAATATATTTGTCATTATTTTTATTTTTTTATGTGTTTGTTTAAACTGAATACAAAATGTTTTAGGGTTTAGTTTATTTATTTAAATTGAATACATTTTAATGTTTTAAGATTTAATTTAATTAATTTTTAAAAATTATTTATTTAGATTTTTTTTTATTTAAACAATAAAAAAATGGTTTTATTTTAAACTCAAGTTTAAGTTCATAATTGTAATTTCAACAATATACCGTGCAGTATACAGTGAAACGAAACAATGTTCCTTCAGGACCAAGGTGCGACATCAAACAACATAAATTGACAACATGACACAGGACTGTGCGTTAAAAAAAATCTAGAGAATAAAATAAAATAAGATAGACTAAAATAAAAAATAAATAAGTGAAATAAGACTGAATAAGGGTGCAAAGTGCGGGTTGTACAACATTTAGTGCAAATAAGACGGGACAAACAGGAGAGGACAGGAAACAGTAATGCCGACCAGTACACTTTGGATATTGTGCAAATGGAGCAGATATAAACACTGTACATGTAAACATTTATCACTGAGGTAGAAACTGAATACATTTTAATGTTTTAGTGTTTATTTATTTATTTTATTTATTTATTTGTATTTTTTCATTTATTTAAACAATACAAAATGGGCTTGTTTATTATATTTTTAAATTAATTGTTTTATTTTATATATATTTTTTTAAATGGATAAAAATGTTTTAGGGTTTAGTTTATTTATTTATTTTTTGTTTATTTTTATTAACTTTATTTATTTATTATTTTATTTAAACTGAATACAAAATGTTTAGGGTTTAGTTTATTTATTTTTTTAAGCTGAATAAATTTTTATGTTTTAGGATTTAGTTTATTTATTTAAACTGAATAAGTTTTATTTTTTTTAAGTTTAGCTTGTTTATTTATAAAAATGTTTTTGTTTGTTTATTTATTCATTATTTATTTATTTATTGCTTTTATTTAAAATGAATACAAAATGTTTTAGGCTTTAGTTTATTTATTTTAATACACATTAATATATGCGTGCATACAAAACTTGACAAATGCATGCAAATGCGCCTTATGTTGTTGGTGTTTATAGTTTTAATAAACATGATAATGCTATTTTTTTGTATCACTACTGATTTCAAACAATTAAATTAATGGATTTATTTATGTATGTATGTATTTATTTATTGTTGATTCTGAACATTTTAGAAGGATGATGATAATAATACATATAATAAATAATTAAATAATGGCAAAACTATTTAAAATCAATAAAACAATCATGTTATAAAGTAAAATATGTTTTAGGCTCATACTAATTTGAAATAAGTAAACAATAAATCTTATAATAAATGAAGCTTATTTTAGGGTAATATAAATAAATAATATGAGATATTTCTCATAGAAAATTAAGTCTAAATTGGAGTCATTTATTAATAATTTAGGCCATTTTGGGCCATTAATAATTTGAAAAAAATAAATACTTTTAGTATAGAATATATATATATATATATATATATATATATATATATATATATATATATATATATATATATATATATATATATATATATATATATATATATGCATACATACATACATACATATACATACATACATAAATACATACATGCATACATACATACACTACAGGTCAAATGTTTGGGGTCAGTTTTTTATTATTATTAATTTAATATTTTTGTAAAATATATATATATATATATATATATATATATATATATATATATATATATATATATATATATATATATATATATATATATATATATATACAGTTGAAGTTATAATTATTAGCCCCCCCCCTGATTTTTTTCAACACATTTCTAATCATAATAGTTTAATAACTTATTTCTAATAACTGATTTATTTTATCTTTGCTATGATGACAGTAAATAATATTAGAATTGATATTCTTCAAGACACTTCTATACAGCTTAAAGTGACATTTAAAGGCTTAACTAGGTTAATTAGGTGAATTAGGTGAACTAGGCAGGTTAGGGTAATTAGGCAAGTTATTGTATAATGATGGTTTGTTCTGTAGACTATTGAGCAAAAATATAGCTTATATTAGGGGCTAATAATTGTGTCCCTAAAACATTGTTTAAAAAAATGCTTTTATTCTAGCCGAAATAAAACAAATAAGACATTTTAATATTTTAGGTAACATTTTGAAAGATTAAACAGTGACCCTCTCAGCTGGTCACAGTGGATCAGTTGTGTAGTTTTTGTCTAGGGCCATTTAATTAATAAATAAATCCTGTTATAAATTAGGGGTGACACGGTGGCTCAGTGTGTGTGTGTAAGAAGTGCAGGACATTGACAGAGTGATGTGCTGGTGGATGCAGGAGAAAGTGTAGTTTCAGCAGAGCTTTCCTTGTAGAAATGTGTTGGTTTGACTGTAGGCTGATGCATCATTGCTGCTCATTGACCTGCGTGTCCTTGAGCTTTTTCCAGACCTTAGTAGCCTAAGTGCTTTTCCTGGCACACACTCTTGATTGAAACACTACATTTTAGCCTGGAAATCTAGTTGATGGTTGTGTGCCAGTGTTTGATTGATGCGGGATTCTGAGGAGGAGGAGAAGACGAAGAGTTTTGCTGTGATGTTGAATGCAGCGTCTCGTGTGGCAGTGCTGAGAATGCAGAGAAATATTCTGTTCTTTAAATATTTCCCAAATGATGTTTAACAGATTCAGCGGTTGTTCACAGTATTTCCTAGAATATTTTTTCCTCTGGAGAAAGTCTTATTTGTTTTATTTCGGCTAGAAGCCTTTAACTGTATATGCTTCCTGAGCCAAATAATGAGAAAGAACCAAATCTCCTACCACAGCTATGCTGATGACACTCAGATCTACCTAGCCTTACTGCCTAATGACTACAGCCCCATTGACACCCTCTGCCAGTGCATTGATGAAATGAACAGTTGGATGTGCCAAAACTTTCTTCAGTTAAACAAAGAGAAGACTGAGTCATTGCGTTTGGGAACAGAGATGAGGTTCTCAAGGTGAACGCGTACCTTGGCTCAAAGGGGCCAACCAACAAAAAAAAAAGTCAAGAATCTTGGTGTGACTCTGGAGTCAGATCTGAGTTTCAACAGTCATGTCAAAGCAGTAAGTAAATCAGCATACTATCATCTCAAAAACATTGCAGGAATCAGATGCTTTGTTTCCAGTGAAGACTTAGAGAAACTTGTTCATGCTTTTATCAGCAGCAGGGTGGATTACTGTAACAGCCTCCTCACTGGCCTTCCCAAAAAGACAGTCAGACAGTTGCAGCTCATCCAGAATGCTGCGGCCAGGATTCTGACCAGAACCAGGAAATCAGAGCACATCACACCTGTCCTCAGGTCTTTACACTGGCTGCCAGTTACATTCAGAATAGATTTTAAGGTCTATGAATCACTAAATGGCCTAGGACCTCAATACACTACAGATATGCTCACTGAATACAAACCCAACAGATCACTCAGATCTTTTGGATCAAATAAAGTAGAAATTCCAAGAGTTCAGTCAAAGCAGGGTGAATCGGCTTTTAGCTACTAACACTTTTTTTCAATTATATTTTTCTTTTCTTTGTATTTTTATAACCTGTTTTTAACACATTTTAATTTTTTTATTCATTTTTATTATTTGTTTTTATTTTCCTATACATGTCTTTTGTATTCCTGTTTATGTAAAGCATTTTGAATCACCACAGTGTATGAAATGTGCTTTATAAATAAACTTGCTTTGCCTAGAATAAAAGCAGTTTTTAATTGATTTAAGCAATTTTTAAGGTCAATATTATTTGCCCCCAAAAGCAATATTTGTTTTGGATTGTCTCCAGAACAAACCACTGTTATACAATGACTTGCCTATTTATGCTAACTTTACCCTAATTCAGGGGTTCCCAAACTTTTCAGCCCGCGACCCCCAAAATAACAATGCCAGTGACTCGCGACCCCCAATATCCTCTGAGGTGGTTATAAATACAGAAACCTTGCAAGCAATGACGCAGACACACCAATTAAATTTGTGTCAGTGCTTTAAATGTGCCAGAAAGTATAACCTGATGTTATAAAATCAAAACGCATCTGACGCTATTGCTGCCTTTAATATAATGTAATTACCCCAGGGGTCGCAATCCAATAGAACTAGTAACTATAAGCTACTATATAGTATATATTAACTATAAACGACTATTTTTATTTTCAGTATGGTTATGGATAAAATATGTTAATTCTTATGGTTTAATAAAAATAAATAAATTTTTGGAAATCACCAGGCGACCCCCCTTCATTGCCCCGCGACCCCTCGGGGGGTCCCGACCCCCACTTTGAGAACCACTGCCCTAATTAACCGAGTTAAGCCTTGAAATGTCACTTTAAGCTGAATACTAGTGTCTTGAACAATATTCTAGTCAAATATTATGTGCTGTCATCATGGCAAAGATAAAATAAATCTGTATATGCATGCGCATATAAATTTTTGTTTGTGTGTGTGTGTGTTTTCTAAAGACCATGGCATCTAGTGTCTGTCGCTGAATCAGACGAGTGAGGTTTACCTCTAACTCACTAACTGGCCTCTATTATACTTACCCCTAAACCTCACTCTCATCCCGGACGAGCCCCCACTTGTAACACACCGGTCCTTCAGTACCCAACCCAGTCCAAGCTGTGATTGAACTGGCGATTCTTTGTATTGGAGTCGGTTGCTCTAACAAGGAGGCTAAAAATCATGGCCTCTAGCGTCTGTCGCTAGAACACCTTTAGAGGTCAGAGGAGTGAGGTTTACCTGCACAGCACTTCACTAGCTGGCTAGATGCTTTTAACGTCTTTGAACTAATGCTGTTGTCGATCAGCACCATCTCCTGGGCTGATCGTTTAATAACATGCAATCTAATGGGATGGAAAACTACTGCTGTGAGGCATTTTCCGTTCGCTGTCAGACGGCATCTTCTGCCATTTAAATGAAGCATCGTCATCGCTAAAGTCGACATTTTCTTTTTCTTTCAAATATATAACCAGCCCAAACAAATGTAATTTTACCAAAATGTTTTACACACACACACACACATAGCCTGTACTGCTCCACTAACACCCTGATTTAAAGGGCCATGAAACCCCCTTGTTTCAGCAGGGTGTTTTCACACCTCTACTTTGGAAAAAGTCAGAAAAGTGGGCGTGTCCAGCTCTGTTTATGGGGGGGGGGGGGTGTCGGAGGAGCAAAAGAGGGATGATACGGGAGTGTTGATTTGGGACGCGCTGATTTTCAGAGTCCAAACACACACACACACACACACACACACACACACACACACACACACACACACACACAGAGGGGAGAAAGTGACTGTGTTTACATGGACATCAGTTATCAAATTATTTGCCAAATTACTAAATGTTGGACTTTAACTGCAGTTTGGATCTTTCATTCAGGAATTTTCATTCGTGCCCCTCGTGACAAACGAGATATTTGATTCGAGGAGCTGCTCTAAGCGTGTATTTTTCATGCAATGTTTGATACCGCACTGCGAATGAGAGACAACAAACCCTCCGCATTTCCCGTAAAAACTTAAATGCACTCGGCAGATAGCGTCAGAAAGCCGCGTGTGTTATTTTGATTGTGTTTGCTAACATGTTAGCAAACACAAGTTTGATTGTGGTGCTAACATGTTTACACTCGGTGTAATAGTTAGTTCGATACGAACTAAATTTGCTATCTAAATAAACAATGAGCACTGGTCGCTCACTTACCAAATCTGTAGAGACAGGACAATCCCCAGCAAATAGAGCCGCGTCTTTATTAAGAGGAGACGAGCAGCAAATCTGGATCTCCATTTGCAGAAGAGAAAAGATATCGGGTAAACAATTTTCCTTAGACACGTATTGTTGTCGAGCGTTGCGTGCACTGTAATCCACACGTGACTCCGGCTGCGCTCTCATAGAGGGAAAATGAAAACAAAACCTTCACTGCTGCAAATTCTAAACGCAACACTGCACACTTGTTTTACCAACACAACGTGGCGTCTCTCTGCCGCCTGAACACTGTAACATTAATGAATATTAATGAAGTTGCACAATAGAGCGCGCTGATTGGTTTGAACCAAGTCTTACTCATGCATTATTGCAGCACACTCGGAGATGTGATAAGGCAGTCCTAGGCACAGACGTCCAGTCTGCACACTATGATCTCATGGCCGTGACGCAGCATCGAAAATTAATTTCAAACCGGAAGAACGAATTTGCTCGAAATATTGCAAAAACAACCAATTTTCACTATTTAGTTTAATATATGTGTCCTAATAGTGTGTTTAGCAGTGTGGGACACATATACGACTGTCAACAGTTTCATGACCCTTTAATAACTGTGACAAAGTAAAAATATAGGCTAGTGTCATTTTGAAATGACAGAAAACACAAACCGTGGTAAAAACAACCCATGAAATGAAACATAAACGGCTCGCGATTAGAATTAACAGCAAAAAAGCCAGCAGAGTATCAGTAACAGACATTTATTGGTCATTTTTTTTGTAAATTTAATGGCTTGCATACCTTTTAAGTTTCATGCCAGTAATCTGGTTTGCTTTATAATGCAGTGAAGTATTACCATTTCGGTTAACGGGGACTCCAGCTGCGTCCCAAATCGCATACTTATGCACTATTCTACGCCATTTTGTAGTATAAATAGTGTAAGTAGTGCGTTCACACTGAAAACTCTAATAATAATAAGTGCACTTTAATTACCCGGATGATGCACTCATTCAGCCGCTAAAATGAAGTGTGGAATACGTAGCGGAAGGGGCGGAGCTATCGGGCGCACATGTTGGATAACTTTATTAATTTTGGATAGTGAAAGCAAAATTCTCCTACGAGAGTGATTATAGCGCCTCCCGATGGTGAATGCGGTTATACTCACGGCAGGTATTATGTGGTAGTTCATTTATTTCACTGATTTGGCGACCGTCAAACGTCATCAGGGAAACGGTTTGAATTTCCACTTAGTAAAAAAACATTAGTGTGCCATTTGGGACGCCACTACATACATGTACTATCCTGTTGAGTGTGTAAGTGCATAAGTACATAGTGCATGAGTGCATAGTGTATAGTGTGCCATTTGGGACGCAGCTTCTGTTATTATGAGCGTAGTGTGTACGAGTGAAAGCGAGCATTTTTTTTTTACTATTTGCTTTCCTCTTGTATTTGTTGTTTCTAAAACCTCAGGTGGATTAAAGTTTGATATGAAGTGTTTTTTTTTTTCAGAATAAGAAATCATTATTTTAGTTAAATAGCCGTGTTTACCTAGATGTGTGTCATTGTGTGTGTGTGTGTGTGCAAAGCGTCACAGGTCTCTGTGTCAGTGGAATGTCTGTGTTTACTAGGCAAATGCTGCTGTCAATCCAGAGCAAGTGATTGAGTGAGGAATGAAAGAAACACAGACATCAATCACACCTCTCTACTTCAATATCATTCAGGAAGATGCCATCATTTCTCTGGTTGTATGTGGACAGGTGTGAGAGTGTCAAGAGCGTTGTTTGCAGAACGTCACTCAGTCAGACTTGCGGCAGAAACACTGTTAGAAGATTCATTTGGTGGATCAGTTCAAAACTCTCTGCTTGTGATTGACTAAAGACTCGCTTCCCGGTTTCAGTTCGAACCCGGAGAACAGTCAAATGATCAGATTCACTTCAACGTAAGGCAAACTGGCTTTTTGACTTCTGAGGAAGGGAACTTGGGTATGAAGGCACCAGTCCCAGAAGAGCCTTGTAGACCAGAGTCATCCAGTGGGTGTGTAGTGGCACACCTTTCGTGCAAATCCTTATGTACCACCTTTTGCAGCTTCTATTCCAACCACCATTATTTGCAAAAACGCGAGTGAGACAGAATCTTTTTTTTAAAAAAAGGTTTACAGAAGATATGCAAGCAAAAATGCAAAGTTGCAATAGACTCGATCAGCTCGGTCAAAAAAACTGTGTTGCTTCCAACATCCATAACTGCAATCTGACTTAAACGTGTGAACTAATGACGTCATGACGTTTTACTGTCGGAAGCCAAAATACCAAAGTAAAGGTTTTTAAATTGTATCAATTATTAAATTATGCATTTTAGAACATACAATCACAATGAATTCTTATTATATTTAAATATCAAGTTTTATCATGTTTTAACCTTTTTAACTAAACTATTATCACAAATGAATTATGCATAGCTGGCTCTTACAGGGTGTACCTTCTTACGTTCAGAGAAGGCCACTCAGCTTTGGCATACAATTCACAATGGTGAGTAAGGGTGCTTTCACACCTGTGAATCGATTCAGTTGTTCTGAAACAGAGATTACAATTGTTACATTGTTGCTCTTTGCTCTTGGAGCGGTTCGCTTTCACACTGCAAAGTTTCTAATCGGACCAAAAGAGCTAAAACAAGTCACGTGCGAGTAAACTCTCCTCACACTGGTCAGTGTGTCAGGGTTTATTTTGCAGCGTCCAGCTCAACTGTCAGGGGAGGTGGTGGTTTGGTGGTGTTTGACAAGGTGCGCGCAACGTGTCTAAAGAGTGAGGAGAGATGCGGTGGGGAGGGGTGAGAAGGGTGCACGACGTAGCCTATTTGAGGACCGGGAGGGAGATGCGAGATTACCGGGAGATTATCACTCGTTTGCGGGCATCTGGAGACTCGGGAAACTTCTCGCCCTACTTATAATTCTCTATGCCTATTACATATCTATAAAACACTGTGATATAACCGTGCTCGGATCGGATAAATTTTTCACTGCAATTGATTCGCTCCAGAGTTCGTTTTAATCCAGCCGAGACCACCTCATTCAAGTGATCTCGAAGCGATTGATTTGGTACGGATCCGAGAGCTGAGTGGTGGTTTCACATATGCCAAACGAACTGCGCTAACTGGGCAAACGAGACGGGTTCCGAAACAAAAGCATAGGTGTGAAAGCACCCTAATGCTGCGTTCACACCAGACGCAGAATGCGTGTGAATTGCGAGTGATTTACATGTTAGGTCAATGCAAACGCGCGAATAGACATCCTGCGGCGAGAATTACGCGGTGCAAATTGAGCGTTTTGCGCGTTTGACGCGCGAATCACTCGAGTTTGAAAGTCTGAACTTCAGCGGACATTCGCGCCGCGTTAACCAATCAAGAGTTTACTATTGTAGGGGCGTGATTGTGACGTATCGCCTGTTGTCGGTGTTCCGGGGGAAATCCTCCAGCCGACACCGACAAAAAGTTCATCAAACTGGGCTGGGCTCAGTCAGAAGCACCGCTGAAAGCCTCCGTCATCCAGGTTCAGTTTCTGGAGGAGTTTTTGAGCTCACAGAGCTGGATGCACCTCTTCAAGGATCTAGTGGACTCAGACACGACCCTAAACGTATCAACGCTGTTCTTCAGCCTTCATAAAACAAATAAAACCTTGTTATTTTCTTCATAAAATCCATGTTAGCCATTTAGCTATGAAGCTAGAGTCACCGGGCAGACAGAAGCCCTGCCCATAACGCAAATCTGCGTCT
Organism: Danio rerio; assembly: GCF_052040795.2. Taxonomy (NCBI): domain Eukaryota; kingdom Metazoa; phylum Chordata; class Actinopteri; order Cypriniformes; family Danionidae; genus Danio; species Danio rerio. Next base: position 55,812,199 of record NC_141040.1, on the reverse strand, counting down.
GTTCTGAAGTGAATTTGACAGGCGAATGAAGCGGGGTTTGAAGCGCGAATGAAGCGAGTAAACTCAAATGTCCGCGTCCGGTGTGAAGACATCATGAGTGTCTGACAGCCTGTAACAAACCTTAGAGCACTGTGATAGATGGAGTTTAAAGGCTGAAGACATTTGGTTAAAGCATTCATATATAAAACATCCCCCTAGTCAAGCAATGGTAAAAATGTTGCAGACACCAAATGTTTACGAGCTTTAAAAGGATGCATTTCAATAGTAAAATCCAACCTTAACTCTCAATCTTCGAACCAAATTTGCTCTGTATTCTTTGAAAGAAAGCTCCTGATCGATTAGAAAATCTAAATACTTATAGCTGGATGCTAAATTTATTTGTTGACCTTGGGCAGTGGTAATTAATGGTTGGTTCTGTACAGGAGTGCAATTTGTGAAAATCTTTAATTTAGATTTGTCTACATTTAAAACCAATTTAAGATCCTTAAGACAAGACTGAACAATATTAGAAGAAAAAATTGTGAAATGCAAGAATTTTTTTAAACAATTTTTTAGGGGTTTTCACCTTTATTGGGATAGGACAGTGGAGATTACAGACAGGTGTCGAGCAGAGATAATGGAAGGATTGACCTCGAGCTGGGAATCGAACTCGGGTCGCCGTAAGCACCTTGGTGCTATGTGTCGACGCACTAACCACAAGGCTATTGGCGACAACAAACTTTGTAAAGTCATACAGCTCTAGATAACAGCGACCACAAGCTTCTCCCCATTATTAAAAGTTCGCCGTAGTTATCTTGAGAACACAAACACTGCTGTCACCCCAACGGAAGCCCCGCCTCTGCTTTCATTTGATTAAAGATTGAAAAAGACGCAACTGAAGTAACACACTTTTTCCGCTCGAGCACACATAGCGCGCAACAGCATAACGCAAGGCACAAAGGGCACATAAGCAGCGCATGAGAAAAGCTCACAGTCGTTAGTAAACCATTTAAAAGATGCACCGCTCAACGCAAAAAGCGAGTTCACTGCCATTGGTTCCATATCAGTGGCGTAGCGGACGGGCCCGCAGGGCACGCACCGCGGGGGGGGCCCGCGTAATTAGGGGGCCCCGCGTTGTCGCGATTTTCAATAAACTGTTGGGAACAACTGTGGTCGGAACCAAAGTTCACACGTCTGTGTTCTCTGAACACCTCTCAAGCGGTGGACTACTTCATTCTGATTGCTTGCCGCCAATGTTGCCAACTTAGCGACTTTGTCACTAGATTTAGCGACTTTTCAGACCCCCCTAGCGACAAATCTAGCGACTTTTTTTGTGTGTTATTGGAGATTTTTTTAGGCTGTCATTTGTCCATACTGTACCATCCCTACTCTTCTCAACGAGCTGCGTGTGATGCCGCCGGCCCCTCCCCCGCCTCACAGCACTGACAGGCGGCCCAGTCAGTCCTCGTACAGCAGCCTTTCCCACCTGCAGCCCGAGAGCAGATCACCCCTCTGCGTACCGACGACAAATGATTTAGCACAGGCAGTGTGAAGGTATTTCCCTTGTACAGTCAAACCGATCTACTTCTACTTTATTTTAACAATTTAATTGGACCGTTTATTCTTTTCTTGTTCACAATCACAGATATTTTAGTGACAGTTTCTGAACTTGTCTGAGTTTATTTCATATGAGAGATTACTGCACATTCACTAACGTTACACATCTATAATGATATACTGTATTCAAACAGCAATAAATTTAGTTAAATAAACATGCTTATATGTAGTGCAATTATAAATACCCCTTTATTAACCATAGCCTGGTAAACAGAAACGGTAGAACGTGATGACGTCAGTGATATGCAAATTGACGTATGACGTATCCAACCCCCCCCCTTCATCAGGGGGCCCCGTCAGCGATCCCTGCAGGGGGGCCTCCGCATTTTGCGCTACGCCACTGTTCCATATGCTGCCAAACTTTAAAAATATATAAAATATTTTTTTTAATCGTTTAACTGATACCATTAATTAGTTATAAACGCACCCTTTCGGTTGTTTTGGGCATCCCTAAAACCAATATTTTGAAATAGAAACGTTTACTGTTACATTTGATCAATTTAATGCAATTTTCTTTAAAGTCTTAATCGCCTAAAAACAGGTCTGACAGCTCTCGCAGGTATTACATTCTGCTCTGCCATCATAAATCAGTTACTATTAAAATGATTAGGTTTAAAAATGGGTTTGGAAATATTAAAAAAAATAAAATGTCACAGTAGTGCTAATAATGTTGCGGTATTAATGACTTCAAATGAGTTTTTCAGGTGTGTGTTTCCCTCAGTTTAGCTTCTCCACAAGTGTGTGTGTGGATGATCAGCGCGTCTGACTTTATCGCAGTAATTGGCCGCTGTGTCTGCAGGGGACGCGAGCTCCAAATATTTTCCTAGCGGGATATATGCGATTTCCACTGCCAGATCTTATTGAACGTTAAAAAAAGAAGAAGCAAGTTAAAGCTTTCTTTGTTTTTGTTCTTGGGGGAAGTTAAGCTTGTTAGCTCAGGATTCACTAAAAGTAAATCTGACAGCTGCTTTAACCTCAGAAACATAAGAAATGGGGCCTGAAGTCTGTAAATATGACTGCGGGTCGCGATTATTATGGAAAACTCATATTTGTAATGCCATGTGTGGGTTTTTTTTTCCTGTCGAATGCTAATGATGTGACTTGGCTCTAATGTGGACCACATGCTTCACGCAGTAAACATCTGCTAATGGATCCTGGATGCAGTTAAAATGGGTACCTATGCAGGAAAAAATGCATTGATGTAGGCTGGAGATGACAGGACTTGGTGGATGAATGTAGTTAAAGGTGCAGTAGGTGATTGCCTTCAGAAGCATTTGTTGTTGTGCTGGTTGAAAGTCTCTTCACAGTCCAATAGTAATGATTACAGTAAATGATCTAAATGTGTTTATATTAATGCTGTCAATCGATCAAAAAAAATTAACCAATTAATCGCAGCTTTTTAAAAAAATTAATCGCGATTAATCACATTTAAAATACTGAAACTTGACAAAAGATATTTTAATTTAAAATATAATTGTTTAATAGAATTGGTGTTTAACTTGTAACACAGATTTCTTCATGTAAACAACATACCCACAATAAACCATCAAGATCCTGGCTTGACAGCCATATTTATTACAGAAATTAAAACACAGGCATGTTAATGACATCTAAATTTCAAAACAATCAATGCCAATAAAGAAAACATTGATCTCCATGTTGGATTCTAAGTGGACTGCAAAAAAATGCCAAAATACAGGAATTGCAGATATGGAAAATGAAAAATTATAATAATAAACTATAGAATACAAACTGTTGCACTCATTGTAAAGTTTTATTGCTGTGAGTTGAGAACATTAATTAGAGTAGAAACAATTTTGCTTAATCCTCCTTTACATTCATCCAGTTGCTAAGACTAGGAGTATCCCGCAAGTGCACAGAGACTCCCAAATGCCCGCAAATGAATGATAATTTCTTGCAAACCGGTTGTTAAATACATTGCACACCCCTCTCGCCCCTACTCAGATACGTCGCTCACTCCACCCCTGACACCCCTCAACAGGCCTGACACAGACACAGACACACAAACACACAACGCGCTGCAGACGTTTTGGCCCCAACGGCCTTCCATACTGGAGCGACTCCCCTCAGATTCAACACGCATGATCACGTTCATCAAATTTGCTTAAACTAAGCGTCCTAAAGTATTACTGTATTTCACAAGGATTCTGACACAACAACGCGAAGCATACGCTTTCGTTGCTTTTAATGAGGAAACACGCTAAACTTGGAGGGCTCATGCTGAAAGGCAGAGTAATGCCCTGTCTTTGACAGCTCGCGACTTCACCAGACGTTCTGAGTACATAAGACACCAATACTCCGATTTAAATATGATTAAGATAATACTCTTATTAAAATTCTACCGTGTAACCTTAAAAGGAACCTTACCTTAAAGGAACACCGAGTCACGAAATGCGGAGGATTTTCTTTCTGTTCGCCATGCGGTATCAACTTACAACAGAAGTCGAAAGTTAAAAATGAAACACCCAGAATTGCATGAAACTCTGGATAACCTGTGATGCAACTAATAGTTTTATACTGGAACTTGCCTTCAAAAAGTGCTTCTTTGGTCTTATCCACATTTATTGCATGTTGAACACACGTCCACCACAACAGGAAGTAAAAAAAACCCTGCAACTGCGTTAATTGCGTTTATTATTTTTTTAACGCGTTAATTATTTTCAATTAATCGCATGCGTTAACGCGTTAATTTTGACAGTGCTAGTTTATATGTATTTTTATATTTTGGGTAATGCATAAAACTAAAAAATGTTCATCCATTTAAATAGAGTCGGACCGACATCTCTCATAATTCCGATAAGTAGCCCAATCTGTCTGTCAGCAAATGCAGATTTGAACAACTGCGCAGCCGTTTGTACGCATCTCCGCCGACCGCTCTTTGTGCTGTGCGTTCACGAGAGAAGATGCTCGCGCAAGATCGGTAAAAACATGCTGAATCAAAACTTTTTAAAAACCTGAATCAATATCGGAGTTACCTTTGTACCCAGGAGAAAGGATGACACCATGTCGGAAGAATTCTCTTAGACTGGTAATGTCCTGTTTAAAGCTGATGTAACGTTAGATGTTGTTGTTACAAATGGGTTATATCTTCACAGAAGTGTTGTTCAGCCACTAAAATCTTTCGATGAAAGATTGATAAGACTATTTTCAGTTTCATAAGGGACCTTTTACAGCATCTATAATGTAGATTTTAATTAGTTTAACAACAAAACACAAGTAAATACCGCTATTCCGCCTAGCCTCTCTCTATATTGTTTACCATGCAACTCTAAATATACACTCTGAAATAGCATGTCAGTTTGGCTTGCACGCTGCAGGACAAGCACTAGTCGCTTTTAACACATTTTTAAAAAAAAAAATTTATTTATTGAATGCTTAAAAAACAATAACAACAAATGTCATGAATCAAACAGCAACAATCCAGGGGTTTTTAGTAATTTAGTTCAAGATAAGTGCCAAGTCCTTAAAGGGTCACGAAACACCAAAACACATTTTTTGAGCGGTTGACAGTGGTATATGTGTCCCACACTGCTAAAAACACTATTAGGACACCTATATTTCACTAAAAAGTGTAAAATGGTTGTTTTTGCGTTATTTCAAGCAAATTCATACTACTGGTTTGAAACGAATTTTTGAAGCTGCGTCACGGTCATGACATAATAGCGTGTATTCCAGCGTGCAGACTGGACGTCTGTGCCAGAGTGTGTCTTATTACGTCTTACAGTGTGATGCATTAATGCATGAGTAAGGCTTGGTTCAAACCAATCAGCGCGCTCTATTGTGCAACTTCATTAATATTCATTACTGTCAGAGTGTAGACGACAGAGACGCCACGTTGTGTTGGCAAAACAAGCGTGAAGTGTTGCTTTTATAGTTTGCTGCCGTTAAGTTTCGTTTTCATTTTCTCTCTGTGAGAGCTCAGACTCACGTGTGGATTAACAGTGTACGCGACGCGCGACAACAATAACTTACGTGTCCAAGGAGGATTATTGTTTACCTGAGAGCTGTTCTCATCTGCAAACGCTGAGATCCAGATTCGCTTTAGTCTCCTCTTATTAAAGACGCGGCTCTAGTTGCTGATGATTGTCCTGTCTCTACAGATTTGGTAAGTGAGCGACCAGTGCTCTTTGTTTATTCAGTTCGTATTTTATTCGTATCAAACAAACTATTGCAACTAGTGTAAACAAGTTAGCACTAACAGTTACAACCAAACGATAACCTCGTGTTGGATTTTGTGACCGGAATAACACACGCGGCTTTCTGACGCTACCTGCCGTGTGCATCTAAGTTTCTGGGCAATGCTGAGTTTTTTTTCTCTCATTCGCCGTGCGGTATCAAACATTGCATGAAAAATACACGCTTAGAGCAGTTCCTCGAATCAAATATCGCGTTTGTCGCGAGGGACATTAATGAATTCCCTGAATGAAAGAGCCAAACTGCAGTTAAAGTCCACCATTTAATAATCTGGCAAATAATTCGACTACAGATGTCCATGTAAACACAGTCACATTGTCCGCTGTGGGTGTGTGTTTTGACTCTGAAATTCAGCGCGCCCAAATAGACACTCCCACACCAAGCCTCTTTAGTTCCTCCGACACTCCCCCCTAAACAGAGCTGGACACGCCCACTTTTCTGACTTTTTCCAAAGTAGAGGTGTGAAAACACCCTGCTGAAACGAGGGGGTTTCATGGCCCTTTAATCAAAGTCCTCGTTCGTATTGCTTTTAAGTTGGTTGATCCTTCAATACACTCAAAATACATTTTCATTTCAATTTTAAATTTAGGGAAAAAAGGTTTACACTTACAAAACTTGCACTTGTGAATATGAAATTTGGCCAACAAGAAAACAAGGTTCATGAAATAGGTATTATTTTCCTTTTCACAATCATGGAAACCAAAGATAACATTCTTATATGTAAATTCAAAATCTGCCTTCACATAAACTTTTATAAAATCAAGAACATCACACCAAAATGTCATTGAATGAGGGCAAGTCCAAAATAAATGAACACACGTCTCAGGATTCACTAAGCAAAATGAACAGTTTGTGTTAATATCATTCTTAAGTCTTTTAAGATTACACTTGCCTGGATAGCATCTATGAATCAGTTTAAAGGTAACTTCTCTTATTTTGTTTGTTATAAAAAATTTGTGGGGTAATGTCCAAACTTTCTTCCAGGAAATATCATTCACAAAACCATTCCAATATGACATTACATAAGGCACAGTAACAAAATCTTCCTGAAACAGGGCTCTTATTTTCTTATTGCATTTTGATTTAGATAAAGAAAGGCAGTTTTTACCAATAAATGTTTTCCAAAGGTCCGCTGAATGACAAGTAATTGGAAATGAATCGCTTTTAACACATGAGAGAGGGTTCTTTTGCTGTGCTCGTGTTTCAGGAGGCGTGGCTCTAGACGGCAGGGGAGGGACTGTGATTCAGAGATTTATGCTAAGCTGTTAGCATTGTGGAAGATCACCTACTGCATCTCTAAAGCTGGTTGTTCAGTCAAGCAGTTTGATGTTTGTGCTACTTGTTGACTATCATATTGCGTTACTTCAAAACTTTACTATTTGTTTTGGTTTTTCAGCTTTATATTGAACATGTTTTTATGTAGACAATACTGAAAGGTATAGGGCTGCTCAATATATGGTTTCCGCGTGGATATTGCAATGTGTGCATCCGCATTAAGCCTGGTTTATACTTGACGCTTGTTCGCAAGTGGCGAATGTGACGTCATCGCAGAGTTTGCGGATGTTAGCTTTGGGTGTGCGCGACATGATTTCGGCTGGTGGTGCGTACGCCATTTTTTGAGACTCGAGTGAACAGTGCGCGTGGCGCCGCATTGAATCACTTTGAAGAGATTTTGTCTGAAACCGTACGACTGTACACACATATTTATGATCCCTGATCATGGAGATAACCAGATTATCAATAATTACTGGCTAGAAATTGCAACAGCCGTGGGAAAGGAGAACGTTTTTGTTAAAAGGTTAGGAAAAACCAAAGAGATGAGATTTAAAAAAACGAAAGAGGCCATGGCAAAAGTGAGCCAGGTACACAATTACAGAAGTATGCTTTTCCACCAGTCATAGATTTTACACTGATGTATATACACAACAGTGCTGTAGTCCTTGCCATACGCACGTATACTCTGTATGCTTACTTTTTTCCACAAGCTGTTTGGGTATTACCATTTCTGAGGATCAATAATTGCGTATACCCTAGGGATACTCACTTGTTTTTCTGTCTAAACTTCCCTAATTTACATGTATTCACGTCCTCTTTAACTGTGTACCAAATGTTTTTTAACTCGCATCGTAATTTGTTGCAAACGGTGCATTTTTGTTTAAAGGGTCACGAAACACCAAAACACATGTTTTGAGCTGTTGACAGTCGTATATGTGTCCCACACTGCTAAAAACACTATTAGGACACCTATAATTCACTAAAAAGTGTAAATTGGTTGTTTTTGCGTTATTTCAAGCAAATTCGTACTTCCGGTTTGAAACGAATTTTTGAAGCTGCGTCACGGTCATGACATAATAGCGTGTATTCCAGCGTGCAGACTGGACGTCTGTGCCAGAGTGTGTCTTATTACGTCTTACAGTGTGATGCATTAATGCATGAGTAAGGCTTGGTTTAAACCAATCAGCGCGCTCTATTGTGCAACTTCATTAATATTCATTAGTGTCACCGTGTTTACGCCACAGAGACGCCACGTTGTGTTGGCAAAACAAGCGAGAAGTGTTGCTTTTATAGTTTGCTGCAGTTAAGTTTCGTTTTCATTTTCTCTCTGTGAGAGCTCAGAGTCACGTGTGGATTAACAGTGTACGCGACGCTCGACAACAATAACTTACGTGTCTAAGGAGGATTATTGTTTACCTGAGAGCTGTTCTCATCTGCAAACGCTGAGATCCGGATTCACTTGTAGTCTTCTCTTCATAAAGACGTGGCTCTAGTTGCTGGTGATTGTCCTGTCTCTACAGATTTGGTAAGTGAGCGACCAGTGCTCTTTGTTTATTCAGTTTGTTCGTATCGAATTAAGTTAACTATTGCACTGAGTGCAAACATAGCACCGCATTTTGTGACCGGAATAACACACACGGCTTTCTGACACTACCTGCCGTGTGCATCTAAGTTTCCGGGAAATGCAGAGTTTTTTTTTCTCTCATTCGCCGTGCGGTATCAAACATTGCATGAAAAATACACGCTAAGAGCAGTTCCTCCAATCAAATATCTCGTTTGTCGCGAGGGGCATGAATGAATTCCCTGAATTAAAGAGCCAAACTGCAGTTAAAGTCCAACATTTAATAATTTGGCAAATAATTCGACTACAGATGTCCATGTAGGTTAAACACCATCACTTTCTCGTGTGTGTATTTTGACTGAAACTCGCGCGTGCCCAAATAGACACTCCCACACCCTCCCACTTTAGTTCCTCCGACACTCCCCCCTAAACAGAGCTGGACACGCCCACTTTTCTGACTTTTTCCAAAGTAGAGGTGTGAAAACACCCTGCTGAAACGAGGGGGTTTCATGGCCCTTTAAATTGCGCCTATTGACACCTATGGTCATTTAACATTTATGCTTCTCATCAATGTTGAAAACAGTAGCGCTGCTTTATAGTTTTGGGGAAAACAATATTTTGAATTAGAAACATTTACTGTCACATCTGATCAGTTTAAAGCTATCTTGCTTAAATCTTAATCTTCTCAAAATAAATCGGACTGATCTTACAGGTGTTTGTTCAGAGCGGATGTCATTTTCTTTCATGCACAGTGGCAAACTTCCCTTAACACTGCTCTTTCTGAAGAAATCAATCCTGCAAATAGAGCGTCCGCTAATACAGGCCTCTAGTGGGGACTGAAAATGAGTTTAATTGGGAGAAAAAGGGGGGTAAAGGAGTGTTAGACACCTCCCGGGGTTTTCCAATGCCACTTCAGGATTCAGACGGAATAATAGAGCCGGGGTCAGGGCCCCTCGCTGCTCAAACAGCTTCAAACAAACTCTCATTGGAAATATATGCTTCAGCCTAAACCAGTCATGAGGGTCAATTAAAAAGTAAGTAAATAAATAAATAGAGATTTGTTAATACTGACTAAATAAGGTTTTCATTGCTGTAGGGTTTGTTAGGAGAATATTTGACGGAGATGCAATACAACTGAAAATCTGAAGTTAAAAAAGTCCAAATATTGAGAGGATCTGGATATAGCTAGGCCTAGTTGTGAATAATAAGAGTTCAGTAAATGGAAATGCCCATACTGTGAGCCTCAAACACCATTGTTTCCTCATTCTCAGGCTGCGTTTTATAAGCCACAACGTTTCCTTGTAGGATAACAATGACCATTTTCCTGCTTTAGTTATTTTGAAATCGATTTAAGTTTATATTAAACTTACTATGTAGTGAGATTTTTATTTTGAAAACAGGAGACACAGATTGTTTTCTATATATTGCTATGCAATGAGCCATCTGTTTACATGCTCATCAGGACACGAAATGCGGGATATACAGATTAAAAATGTATACAGCATAACCCTAAAGAGGCATAAGGTATAATTATTTGTATATTTTGTTTGATGTCGAGTGCACTAAATGCTTTGTAACTTTGTTCACATCCGAAGATAAGCTATTTTCCCGTATTTCTCCTGTATTTTCAGTCTTTCTCTGAAGGGTGGCAATAAATGTTAAACCTATGTCACAAAAAGCCGATCCTCCCTATACGCAACCCATACCGCTGAATCACCAGGGGCCGCCCTTGTTCGTAAATGTGAGTCTGTTTTTTGCTTTCGCTTAATTTAGGCATGAAAACACTTTGAATTAAATATAAAAACGGTGGGATTGCCTTCCTTTTCATCACAGGTGCCATCGCCCCACCTATGCATTCCTCAAAAATTCATATAGCGGTGCGTGACTGTCAGCTGACGCGCTCTATAGTAATAAATAGACGCTGTTTCCCAAGCAGATTCTGTACATGCGATTTGAAGTGGAGAGAAAGTCTGGGTTTTGGGTGCGTGTTTGAACAGACATATCTTCCTGAGACCCAAAGAAATTTTTTTTTTCTGTGATTTCCCTTATTTTTACATCCCAATGTCGACATGTATGATATATATATATATATATATATATATATATATATATATATATATATATATATATATATATATATTTATTTATTATATATATATTTATTTATTATATATATATTTATTTATTATATATATATTTATTTATTATATATATATATATATATATATATATATATATATATATTAATATATTTATATATATTTATATATTTATGAGCAATATCACACGAGTATGAGTGCGTTATGGTGTTATATCGGCTCTGGTGGGAGGCGTGCGTTGGCTCAAGGCCACAGGCTGAGTGTCTTAGTGCCCCCCACCAGTGCTGATATACAGCCATATTGCACTGCTTAGAGTGTGATATTGTGTTTATACAACAATTCGATTGTATAATTATTCATATAAAAAAGAAAATCAAACACGGAGAGTCTCAAAAACCCTTTTGTATGAGGAACTACTTACTTCCGCCATTCATTCACATCTGAAGCTGACGTCAGACCATTGCTTCTTCACTAGCGTGACTTTAGAGCTAGTGTTTGAATGATTCTCTAGCGTAATGTCTAAAGTAAAGACAAAACAGCTGATTTTGCTCACATTTTAAGATTATATGGCTGAACGGCATGAAATGCCATCAGTCTACAGAGATTTCCCAGTATTTCCATGTTGCAATCTAATCACAATAATTAACCCCAAAAAAGCCAGAGCAAAGCAAACACTAGTAGATTACTATAGTATAAATACAGCACTACAACATACAAATGATAGAGATCAACTTAGAATATTACTTACCTGTTCTGTAATGATTTGATCAGCTGTAGTTAGAAACTTACGTTGAGTTTTTCTCCCTTAAGGGCTTATTATGCAGTCCTTGTCGCCATCTTGTGGCGTCACTTTCTTTGGTCTGTCAGACAGGCTGATTGAGGCCGATGCACTGAATTCGATGCTCGGAAATGATAAATATTTAAAATAGGCACTATCCTTATTAATAAACTGCATAGTTGCAATCTAAACAACTACATTCTCACCTAAAAAAGCCTCAAAAGTACATTATGTTGTCCAACAGCTGCAATATTTGTCAAACTGTAGAGTGTCCTCTGCTTGTTGCTGTATGTTGGTGTAGTAATACGCAAGGGTGAAGAGGCTGTACGAGTGCTGCCATTTGCAGAATATTGCACGGCCATCAGCCAATCAGATTCAAGAACCAGACAGAACTGTTTTGTATATATGTAAAATATACGTTTTCATATATTTACAGAAGGAAATCTACAAAATCTATTTATGGAAGACGATCTTTACTTAATATCCTAATGTCTTTTTGGATATTCCTACAAATAAATCCATGCAGCTTGGTTTTGTGCTCCAGGATCACGCATATTGCATTTAAAATGATCATTGTGCAGTTTTATTTCATATCGGCTCTGAAGTTGTGTTGAAGTGTGTATGCAGTGTTTGTCCTGGTGTCAGGGTTTGGCTGTGAGGAATCAGACAGCTGTGTTGACTTGTGCTGCAGTCATCGGGGCTTGATTACAAACACCAAGCGTTTCTTTGATCATCTGCCGTTGTTAAACTTCAGCGCGGCTCTGGCGTCAGATAAAAACCCCTGATTACTGTCTTAATGACAGGGCTGAAGCGAGATACAGATCCCATGATGCTCGGCTTTTGTTGTTTATGCCAATATTAATAACTCAAGTTTGTTGCTAGTATAAATGTTTTAGTTACGCGTTGCATCAGCGTCGGTGCTGGGTGATATAAAGTGCTTTTCAAGAGTTTCCATCAAACATCTATTTTTGCCAAGTTGCATGTTTTTTTTTTTGGTCTAAATTAGTGCTAAGTGTGTATAACACTGGTGTTCAAAAGTTTGGGAGGTCTCATGCTCACCAGTGCTGCTTTTATTTAATCAGAACTGCATAAAAAATGGTGATATATTATTATAATACAGAATCACTTCTCTTTGTTGTGATGTATTGAAAAATGAAATTTCTTAGTGGAACTCAAAGCTGAATTTTCAGCATCATTACTCCAGTCAGTGTCACACAAATCGTCACCTTGTAATTATCAGGTTCTCTCTGAGTAATTTTTAAAATATTAAGCTTCAAAGTTTTTGCATTCCATATAGCAAACAGTGTGTGTGTAACATTTCTCATTTATACATTAACATGACAGAGACCCCAAAGACTCTCTAAATGTAAATTATCAAAATTGTCTTACATTGGCAAATTGGAGTGAAAAAAAAACACGGTAAATGCAGATAGAATCTTCTAATTCTAAAAAGTCTTTCTAAAAAGATGATTTTCCAGTGCAGCTGTTTATTTTATCTAATTAATATGTTAATATTTAAATACGCAATTCCCAACAGGGGGGTTGTGGCCCACAAGGGGGCCTCAGCGAGCTTTGTGGGGGGTCGTGTCATATTTTTAAAAATAAATCTTAGCAGTGGAAAATTTAGAGAATGATCATGTTGCCTTATGCCTAGTTCAGACTGCGTGATTTTAGCCCCGATTTTGGCTCGCCGACAGGTTTTGAGAAATCGCCGACAAATGCCTGAAATCACAGGCAAATCGTTGCTCGTGCACGTGAGTGACAATCACACAGTATGAACTATCAAAGACGCGATTTGAGAGAATCGCAGATGAGTCGCCGATGCCTGTGAGATATTTGACATGCTGAATATCTGGAGCTGTCGGCGATTCAGTTCATGCCGTGTGAATTGAGTTTTGACTGAAAATAACATCAGCGATCGCCTACAGCCAATGAGAGAGCAGCATTCACTTGTGTGTGTGTGTGTGTGTACCTGCTGCAGGCCAGCGGGAGGCTGGGGGAGAAGTTAAAAGCGCTCTTTTTCAGTTTATTTGGACCCACGAAATGGAGGAAAACTAGTGGAGGTTTGACAGGACTCAGGAGCAACTGTGTCTGTTTGACGTTTCATACAGAAAGAAATTAGTTTATTATCAACGTTGAGGAGAAATGGCTAATTCCCTTTAAACCCAGGTGAGCAAACATGTACATGTTCTACCCCATTAAACGATTCTTTCTCATTATGTAGTTAATAACAAAAGATATACGACGTGTTTTTGGCTGTGAGAAGTAGTTTGGACGAAGTTGTTGGCGATTTTTCCTATAGTAAAGTCATGCAATGTGAAAGTCCCTGTCGCCGATCGTCTTGCAGTGTAAACAAAGCAGTGACGAAACTCTAGCCCCGATAGTCAAGCAGTGTGAAAACATCTGTGACACGACTACTCTGAAAATCATGCAGTCTGAACTCGGCATTAGTTCATTTTATCCTCTAGCTCAGTGGTTCTCAACCACCGGTCCGTGGATCAATTGGTACCAGGCTGCACAAGAAATCATTAATTATTTTCATTTTATTTATTATCTGAGTCTGAACGATCTTTTATTTTGAAAAGTCTTTTATTTTGAAAAATGACCGTATTTTGTTGCTTGCGTCTCGGTCACTTCAGCGCCCAAATTTAACCCAAAAGCAGCAAAATGAGTAAGAAACAGACGTCTTTAGAAAGTTTCTTTGCGTAGGGGAAAGGCCCAGACCAGCGAACTGCCAAGAAATAGATCCGCAACCCACTTGTCAACAAATCAGGTGAATCCACCATGTCTGCAAGAAGATCAACTGATGGAGATTGCAAATGACGGCGGCCTTTTAGGGGGCGTTCGCATATTGCATATTTCTAGAGTTTGCACAAGTTTATTGTTGTTTCCAATAGGGGTGATTCCATGATGCACTCGCACCAATGAACCCCGGGCCGCGAGCATACTGCGAGTCACATGACAATTATTGACCGATCAGCTTCAGCTTGTATGAAATATTCACATTTCAGTAAGACTAATTTTCTCAGACAAAAACAGAACACACAAACACTGCAGTGCTTTGTACTTTTCTCCAAACTTGTCAGTTTGTCATCCTATGAGAAAACGGTTGATGAACAATCCTCACACTGATTGATAAAGCAGAACAAATAACATGCAAGTAGTAAATTGTAATAACCTATATATTTTTTTACCTTATAAACCAGTTTGATTCTGATATTTTTGTTATTGAATTTCAAATAGGTTCAATTTAAATCCAAAGGCTTATGTTTTTCAGTTACAAACAGGGCCGGCGTGTCCATAGAGGCGAACTTGGCAGCCGCCTAGGGTGGCAGTATTGAGAGGGCGGCATCCGCATCACCTCCCTTACCACCCGCGTCCTCAGTTATATTCGCGCATAGGCGACAGAATAGAGAAGGCGGCGTCAGCAACACCTCCATCAGCACCTGCGTGTCCTCAGTTATAGCCGCGCATAGGGTGGCAGAATAGAGGTCCGCAACACCTGCGCGTCCTCACTCGGTTATATCCGTGCATAAGGCGGCAGAGTAGAGAGGCTGGCGTCCGCGACACCTCCCTCAGCACCCGTGCGTCCTCAGTTATATCCGCGCATAGGGCGGCAGAATAGAGGTCCGCCCAACAAAAATTATCTCACTTAATTTTCATAACCGGTCACTTTCGTTTTCACATTGGGGTTGAGGGTGGCGTGATCGTCCTCTGCCTAGAGCGGGCAGTTCAGCTTGCTCCGGCCCTGGTTACAAATGGCCTACTGATGTTTTGGTTTTATATTTTACATTACGCTATTATTCATTCATTCATTCATTCATTTTCTTTTCATCGTAGTCCCTTTATTAATCAGGGGTTGCCACAGCGGAATGAACCGCCAACTTATCCAGCACATGTTTTACACAGCGGATGCCCTTCCAGCTGCAACCCATCTCTGGGAAACATTAGGCTATTATTTGTGCATAAACATATCTAGGTATAGTCATAAACACACCGTTTGTTTGAAAACAACATTTTTTAAAAGAAGGTAATGATTCGCACTCAGTTGCTTCATACTGTTTTTATTTACATTTTACGGGTGATAACAGATGTTTCGGCACAAAGCCTTCCTCAGTGTGTAAAAAACTAAAAATACTAAATAACTAAAAAATAAATATCTAAAAAAAAACGCAAGCGCGCAGGACAAACTTCAGTAAAACAACATTTTTTGTCATAATTACGGCAAACTTACATGAGCGATTATATCATTAAATGTGGAGGGGGGGCCTTACAATATTTTCCGGGAAAAAGGGGGTCTCAGGCAAAAAAAGGTTGGGAACCACTGCTTTATATGAATTATTGAATTATATTTTTTGAATTTTATGTCCCATGAATTAAATTAAGTATTTGCCCTTCAAGGCTTAATGTTACATTTAAAGACTATAAAAGAAACAGATGAACACATGAGTTTAATCAACACTGAAAAGTGTTTCACTGACTGTATGTAAACAAATAAATATATTTCACATTTAATCTATCAAATTTTTAATATTCATTTCTTTTTCAACAATGTAAAATTTAACATTTCATCTCAATGTCGTTGACGCGGTGGCGCAGTGGGTATTAGGGCTGTGCAATTAATCGAAAATCCGATTTCGATTATGGCTTCTAACGATTATGAAAAACCATTAATCGAGATAAACGATTATTCCATCATATACCAAAAGTGCGAAAGACCGCGTGCTTATGTGTGTGTGCAACACGCACACACGCATAAGCACGCGGTCAGCATCCGGTCTCATTCGCACACTGAGACGAGCAGAGGAGCGCAGACATCTAAAGTCATCTTAACGTGAGCGCTTTAATGGTCAAATAGGTGTCAAAATGTGAATGCATGTTTAGTGATTATTCATATTAACCCTCATTTGCGTAATAAACAAACGAGTTGAGAATCAAAAGACGCGTGAAAGAGAAACCATTAAAGAGACAGTGCGAAATAGGGGTGTCAAAATTAATTGTTTCTTCGTTGCACCGCGATGCAGACGCGGACAATTCGGTATCGATTCAGTAATAATCATAACCGGTTATTATGTACTGACGTCATTTATCTCCTATGCGCTCTGTCGCGAGGGAGGTGAGCGCGGGTATTTACAACACTCAGGCAACTCAGGGCCGGCCCGTGGCATAGGCACCATAGGCAAATGCTTAGGGCGCTGTATATCCAGTGGGGCGCCAGAAATGAGCGCGCTTCAGTTGGTTTTGTTTTCGATTTTTCTGACACACATTCAGTTATAGACGGCAATAACTCAAAAACCTCTTACACTAAAAAGATCTAAAGTGTGTTTCCTACAGAAAAGACAAAGCTGGTTATGTTTCACAGCTGTCTTTCTTTTTTTCGCTCGACATTGCGAGCACTGCTCCGTTTAAGCCCTCACAGTCTGCGTTTACTTTAGCCGGAAGAGCTCGCGCTAAGAGGAGCTCTCAGTAAGGGGCCGTCGGAAAAGTGCTTATTTTTTTTGTTTTTTTTTTCGTTTTTTTCGTTTTTCTGCTCCGCTCAGCGCGAGCTCTCCCTGTTGCAAGAGCTTAAGTGTGTTTGTTTGTGTGTGTGTGTGCGTGTGTTTGTTTGTTTGTTTGGTGCTGTCTATGTTTGTGTATGTGTTTGAATGAGAGACAGTGTGATGCTGTGTGTCTGTGTGTTTATACAGACAGCTTGTTATAGCCTCCCCCCTAAAATATAACACTATATATGGAAAGCATCGTCAATGCACCGAGATATCGAATTGAACCGAATCGATGGCATGATAATCGTAACCGAACCGAACCGTGAGATCAGTATAGGTTCTAGTGCGAAATGCTGCCGCCTGTTTTATCATTATTCAAACGACGAGAACATCCCTTACTGCTCTTGACTGAAGACTTTTGTAGCTAAAGTGTTTTTCTTAGAGTGAAGATGCTTAAAGCACAGTTTGTTTAATATTTTTATTCTATTGTATTTATTTCTCTTTCCTTTACAGGGTGGAAAATAACTGTATATATACAGTGGTAGTCAGAATTATTTGCCCTCCTGAATATTAGCAACCCTTTTCCTCCAATTTCTGTTTAATGGAAAGAAGATTTTTTTTTACGTATTTCTGAACATACTAGTTTTGATATATCATGTCTAATAACTGATTTGTTTTGTCTTTGCTATGATGACAGCACATAACATTTTACTAGATGTTTTTCAAAATACAAGCATTCAGATTAAAGGGCAATTCAAAGGCTTAATTAGAGTAATGAGACAAGTCATTGTATAACAGTAGATTCTTCTGCAGACAATCAAAAAATATATTGCTTAAGGGGGCTAATAATATTGACCTTAAAATGGGTTTCAAAATATTTAAACCTGCTTTTACTCTAGCTAAAATAAAACAAATAAGACTTTCTCTAGAAGAAAAAAAATATTAGAGGAAATACTGTTAAAATTCCTTGCTCTGTTTAACATAATTTAGGAAATATTACTTAAAAAAACTAAATTCTCAGGAGCGCTAATAATTTTGACTTCAACTGATAATCGTTTAGAATAATCGTGATTACAATTATGACCAAAATAATCGTGATTATGATTTTTCCCAAAATTGAGCAGCCCTAGTGGGTAGCACGATCGCCTCACTGCAGGAAGGTCACTGGTTTGAGCATCGGCTGGATCAGTTGGCATTTCTGTGTGGAGTTTGCATGTTCTCTCTGTGTTAGCGTGGGTTTCCTCCGGGTGCAAACACATGCGCTATAGGGGAATTGAAATAGCTAAATTGGCCGTAGAGTGTGTAAATGTGAGATTGTATGGATGTATCCTAGTTCTGGGTTGCAGCTTGAAAGGCATCCGCTGCGTAGAACATATGCTGGATAAGTGGGTGGTTCATTCCGCTGTGGTGACCTCTGATGAATAAAGGGACTAAGCTGAAGAAAAAATGAATGTCAAAAACACTTGTGCTTCTTTATATATTCAGTTAACGCAGTCCTCGTGTCTTCCAGCGTAAATGCGCTGTTTCGGAGTGTTTGTGAAGGATGTTGTGTTTTCCCTGCGGCTCTCGCTCAGCTCTGATAGATGTGGTTTGCTCAAGCTGCTTTCAAAGAGTCTCTTGCTGAAAGAGTCAAAGCCTCGCACTAATTGAAAGAGTGTAAGTGATGGCTGACGGTGCCCAATCTCCGGTTTGGGCTGCGGGAAAAAAAAGGGGGATCGAAGGCCTCTGACCTCTCGCTATACAAAGAGCCTCTTCTCATCCCAACATCCTAAGCTGGGAAGAGCAAATATTTAGCAGCCTCACAACAATGACGGACTGGGAAAAATGGATCCGCTTGGTGTTTTCCTCATTCTTCGCCACTTCTAAGCTCTTCACACTGGCCTGAAAACATAATATATATAGAACACAAGTGCTAGAGTAATTATTGAGGTTTCCGCTGGGTGGATTTGCTTCATGGTATGGCGGAGGGGTTTCTCTCTCACTGTTTATAGTGAAAAAGTGTTGGAGTTCCTCCTATAAATCTCTGAGGTGGATGTTCAGTCGGCGCTGTTTGGAAAACCACTTAGAGCTCATTATGGCTCAAAATCTTCAGTATTTCTCTGTCCTCCATCTTGGATGTTAACACTGCACTGTATTAAAAAAGCACTGGGTTGTTTTAACTTATTGTTGGGTCAAAATGGACAAATGCAACTATTTAAAATGTATTTAAATACAAAAGACTCAAAAATAATAACCCAACAGTTGGGTTTGTCCATATTTGATCCAATTTTGGGTTAGAAAACAGCATTTTTTGGTGCTGGTGACTTGTTGGATCAAAAATGGACAAACTCAACAATTGGGTTTAAAAAAAAAAGTGTATTTAAATGTAATTTAAAAAATAAAGATAAAAAACCGTAATAACCCAACAGTTTTACATATTTAATCCAATGTTGCGGGTTAAACAAATACATTTTTTTGGTGTTGGTGATTCGTTGGGTCAAAAATGGACAAATGCAACTATTTAAAATGTATTTAAATACAAAAGACTCAAAAATAATAACCCAACAGTTGGGTTTGTCCATATTTGATCTAATTTTGGGTTACAAAACAGCACTTTTTGGTGTGGTGACTTGTTGGATCAAAAATGGACAAACTCAACAATTGTGTTTTAAAAAAAATGTATTTAATAGGGATGTAACGGTATTGTAAATACCGTCATACCGCAATAGCTATTTTTTTCAATATTACCGTAGTCGCATGACTCGATAAACTATAGGTCTTCTTAGAAAATTTGCTTAGGTGAATGAAGTGAACGGGAGGTAGCTGAAACTACAATTCCCATCAGCCCAGGCGTGGCCATCATCCTTTGCGGTGTGTTGTCACTACAGATCCAGTAATGCGGAAATGGAGTGCGTTGCTTGTAGCGGGGAAGAAAAAGAGCTGGAAATGATCGAACCTAAAGCGGGTTTTAAATCGGGTGTGTGGAAGCATTTCGGTTTCTCTCTAAAAAGATACGAGAAAGGAGAAAAGTTGACAGAAAAAAGAATAAAACAGTATGCAGGCACTGCCAGACTGTGGTGAAATATAAGTCGGGGAATACGACTAAAAACAGTCATGAGGATTGTAGATTGATGCAGACATTGACTTGTACCGCAAAGAGACCTTTATCTCACGCATGGTTTGTCCTCTCAAGTGGGGGAAAGACAATGCACAACGTTACCCACTGCTGTCAACCTTGGCTAAATCATATCTCTCTGTCCCAGAAACCTCAGTCCCAAATGAGAGGGTTTTTTTTCTGTTGCAGGGGACATTGTAAATACCCAGAGATACCAGCTTTTACCAGATTATAGTTATATGATAATTTTCCTTAAAACCCATCTCTATCTAAGTGAGTGAGTGATTAAATGTTGAATGTGATGAGTTTTCAACAATACTAAATTGAAACTTTATTTTTTTGCATGGTTTAATAATTTTTTGTTATAAAATTGAAAAATTGACGTTCCTGTTTCAAAGCTTACAGATAGATGGCTAATTTGTATGTCATTGACACTTTTGGCACTTTTTTCGAGTCTTTTCATTAGTTTTGTTTTTCCTGTAAATGATTCAATAAATACCGTACCGTGTCATTCATACCGAGGTATCACCGTACCGTGAAATTCTGATACCGTTACATCCCTAGTATTTAAATGTAATTTAAAAATAAAGATAGAAAACCGTAATAACCCAACAGTTGGGTTTGTTCCGTATTTGATCCAACATTGGGTTCAAACAACCCAGTATTTTTATTTTTATTTTTATTTATTTATTTATTTTTTGATGTAGGTTAATTTTCTAGCTCTTTTAAAAAATAGTTAAAATAAAACCCAGTTTAAAGTTTTTGGTTACCCAGCACTGTAAATATTGGACAGAACACACATGCTGGGTTGTTTTACTTAATGTTGGGTCAAAATGGACAAGTGCTACATTTGGGTTTTAAAACATGTATTTAACTGTAATGCAAAAACAGACAGAAATAACCCAACAGTTGGGCTTGTCCATATTCTATCCAATACTGGGTTCAACAGCCCAGCATTTTTTGATGTGGTTTAGTTGTCTAGCTCTCTAAAAAAGTAGTTAAAAGCAACCCAGTTTGAGGTTTTTGGTAACCCAGCACTTTAAATAGTGTACAGAACCAACACAATCTCACGGCAATTCGTAACTTTTTGATTTAGTGGCTAATTCGTATGAATTCGTACGATCTAATTCGTACAATTTAGTACGATTTGCTTATCCCCCAATGACGGTTGGGGTTAGGGGTGGGGTCAGGTGCCATGCCTCCTTTTTAAAATCGTACCATTTCGTACGACTGAACTCGTACGAATTCGTACGAATTAGCCTCTAAACTGGCAAAACGTAAAATACTTGCGTTTTCTCGTGAGATCAGGCTGACAGAACACATATGCTTAATTATTAATATTATTATTACATATGCTTAAAGGTTATTTTTTTTAAAGTGCTGGGTTGTTTTAACTTTAATGTTGGGTCAAAAATGGACAAATGCAACAATTGGGTTTTAAAAAATGTATTAATTTTATTGAAAAAATAAAACAATAACCCAACAGTTGGGTTTGTCCATTTTTGACAGCTCTCAAAATATTGTTGACTAGAATATGTATTAAATTCAGCCCATATAAATTGTTTACAACCATTCATTCATTCACTACGGCCAATTTAATTAACCTAATTCCTCAATAGCGCATGTGTTTGGACTGTGGGGGAAACCGGAGCACCCACGCCAACACGGGGAGAACATGCAAACTCCACACAGAAACCTCAACTGAACCAGTCTGAGACTCGAACCAGAGCCACAGGACTAACCACTGAGCCACCGTGTGGCCCCATTTAGCGATTATTGTCTTAGTTAAATATAAATAGATATAAAATACAGCCCAAACACAAGCTACAGTGTATGATAAAAATAACATGAGTTGCGGATGTCCTAAAATGCTCTTAGGAAACAGACTCCCCTCAGTGTCCGCAGAGTTTTCGCACATTTTTCTGACACCACACTGAGAAGAATATACAGAGATGAGCTCTGGAAAATCAGTTTGTGCAAGAGTCAGTATTTCCCCATTTCTCCTCCTCGTTTTTTTTTTTCCTCCCTCCTTCAGTCCTGGGAACAGCACAGTGTAGCGTCCGCTGGGGTTTTCTCCTGATGTCATTGATGTTAATATGTTTTGAGCTCATTTAGCGCATGAAGGATTAACGGGCGGAGGACGTGTGTTGTAGGCAACCGCTCATTTTACAGCGAATTTAGTTAAGAAATCTGCTCGCACACTCGTATAATCATCTCATAAATCCGAGTATGGCAACAGCTCATGTGCTTCCCGCTTTTAGGGGCTTGGATAGCAATATTTGGCTGCCAAAAGTGCGACGCACACACCCCGTTTATTGTGAAAACGTGGAGCAGCGAGTGTTTGGAACTAGCCTCATTTGCTCATATAAAGATTTCTTTAGATGGACGTTATTACACACACTTGCTTATAGATTTGGTAGAGGAATGTGTATAAATTTTTAGGTTTTTCAGTACTTCAGTATTTATTTTTAACACTTATGCATCTATTTTTAAAGCATAGCTTTATTATACATAACATACACACATAACGTTTCACACATAAAGGTCAAAAATGTTCTTATCATGAAAAAAAATCATTAAAAGAATCACATTTATATGTTATTCTGCATACACTAACACAGATTTACTCAATAACTCTTAAGGCTGATTTATACTTCTGCGTCAAACGCCGGCGTAATCTACGGCGCTGACGCATAGCCCTTCGCCGTGGCCGTCGGCGTCGCTGACGTGCACCTCTCAAAAAATGTAACTACACGTCGCAACAACGCGTAGCGCAAGCTCTGTGATTGGTCGGCTTGGTAGCGCTGACGAATCTGGGCGGGACCCAGAGCCGCGCGAATGGCGCGAGCAATTGTTTACAAGTGTGGAGTCCCGTGAAGGAGCTCCTGATAGAAAGTTTTGTTTTGTGTTTACCTCATAGTTAAAGTTGTTGCACGTTCGCCGGTTCCTGCCTCAAAATGAGCGAGTTTGATTGACTTGTACAACCAGGAAGTGTTCAGGAAAAGCTAAACAGAAGCGAAGAAACTCGACACAGAGGAACATTTACACCTCACTGCCAACTAGCGTTTCGGAAGTGTTAATGCAGCCCAACAGAGACAGCGCGCAGAAGTATAAATGCACAGCTGCGCGCGTTGCATGTGCAGTGAGTTACACCGGTCACCTGACGCAGAAGTATAAACCAGGCTTTACACTCCAGATTTTCAAATTGTTTTAAATGTCAAACAAATATTATCCTATCCTAACAAACACTGCTCATTTATTCAGCTTGTAGATGATGCAGGAATCTCATTATTATGTAAATAAAGACACTTATGATTGGTTTTGTGGTCCAGGGTCACATATTGGTTCTCAGCAACAACAGAAACAAAAACAAACATACATAATTTTGATACTTTTAGATTTTTGTGAAGCTTTTATTAGGTTATTTATCATTCCTTTTTAATTCAATGGGGGAGTTTTTTTTAATGCAAAATCTAAATGATTTGTAAATGATTTAGTCAGTAATTATCCTATTTCTCATCCTTCGTTGTAGGTCATTTTATATTTACAATAAAATACATTACTTAGGGCTTGTTTTGTTGTACGTTTCAGATGACAAATCAACTAGAGGGCGCTGTTTACATTTTTCGAATCTGAAATACACTACTTAGGGTTTGTTTTGTTGTACATTTCAGATGACAAATCCACTTGAGGGCATTGCCTTCTTTTTTTGAACCTGAAATACACTACTTAGGGCTTGTTTCGTTGTACGTTTCAGATGACAAATCAACTAGAGGGCACTGTCTACATTTTTTGAATCTGAAATACACTACTTAGGGTTTGTTTTGTTGTATCTTTTAGATGACAGACCCACTTGAGGGCATTGCCTTCTTTTTTTGAACCTGAAATACGTTACTTAGGGCTTGTTTTGTTGTACATTTCAGATGACAATCCACTAGAGGATGCTGTTTACCTTTTTAAAAATTTGGAAATACACTCCTTAGGGTTTGTTTTATTGCACGTTTCAGATGACTAATCTACTAGATTGCGCTGTCTACATTTAAAAAAACAATCTAAAATACATTACTTTTGTTCTACATTACTGCGAATCTGAATCTTTAGATGACAAACCCACTAGAGGGCACTGCCTACATTTTTTCGAACCTGAAATAAATTACTTGGGGTTTGTTTTGTTGAATGTTTCAGATGACAGATTCACTAGAGGGTGCTGTTTAGTTTTTTTTATTATTATTAAGTGAAATACGTTACTTAGGGTTTGTTTTGTTGTTTCAGATGACAAATCCACTAGAGGGGGCTTTTTTTTTTTTTTTAAATCTGAAATACGCTTCTTAGAGTTTGTTTTGTTGTACATTTCAGATTAAAAATCCACTAGAGGGAGCTGTATCCATTTTTCCAAATCTGAAATACACTACTTAGGGTTTGTTTTGTTGTACATTTCAGATGACAAATCCATTAGAGGGCGCTGTTAACTTTTTTAGAATCTTAAACACATTACTTAGGGTTCGTTTTGTTGAACGTTTAAAATGACAAATCCACTAGAGGATGCTGTTTACTTTTTTTAAAAAATTGGAAATACACTCCTTAGGGTTTGTTCTGTTGCACGTTTCAGATGACAATCCACTAGAGGGCACTGTCTTTATTTTTGCAAAATCTGAAATGCATTGCTTAGGGTTAGTTTTGTTTTATGTTTCAGATGACATGCACTAGAGGGGGCTGTCTACATTTAAAAAAACAATCTTAAATACATTACTTAGGGTTTGTTTTGTTGTATGTCCACTAAAGAGTTCTGTCTACATTACTGCGAATCTGAAATGCTCTATTTAGGGCTTGTTTTGTTGTACGTTTCTGATGACAAATCCACGAGAGGATGCTGTTTACTTTTTAAAAAAATTGGAAATACACTCCTTAGGGTTTGTTCTGTTGCACGTTTAAGATGACAAATCCACTAGATGGCACTGTCTTTATTTTTGCAAAATCTGAAATGCATTGCTTTGAGTTAGTTTTGTTTTATGTTTCAGATGACATGCACTAGAGGACGCTGTCTACATTTAAAAAGCTATCTTAAATACATTACTTAGGGTTTGTTTTGTTGTATGTCCACTAGAAAGTTCTGTCTACATTACTGCAAATCTGAAATGCTCTATTTAGGGCTTGTTTTGTTGTACGTTTCTAATGACAAATCCACGAGAGGGCGCTGTCTACATTTTTGCGAATCTGAAATGCGTTACTTGGGGTTTGTTGTTGTACGATTCGGATGATAAATCCACTAAAAGGCGCTGTTTACTTTTTTAGTTATCTGAAATACGTTACTAAGGGTTTGTTTTGCTGTACCTTTTAGATGAAAAATCCACTAGAGGGTGCTGTCTACATGTTTTGATCCTGAAATATGTTACTTAGGGTTTGTTTTGTTGCGTTTTAGATGACAAATCCACTAGAGGGCGCTTTTAAATTTTTTACAAATCTGAAATATGCATCTTAGAGTTTGTTTTGTTGTATGTTTCAGATTAAAAATCGACTAGAGGGCGCTGTATCCATTTTTTGAAATCTGAAATACACTACTTAGGGTTTATTTTGTTGTACATTTAAGATGACAAATTCAATAGAGGGTGCTGTTAACTTTTTTCCTAATCTTGAATACGTTACTTAGGGTTCATTTTGTTGAACGAATAAATTACTTAGGGTTTGTGATCTTTTATATTTCAGATGAAAAATCCACTAGAGGGCGCTGTTTTTTATTTTATTTGAAATTAGCTACTTAGGGTTAGTTTTGTTGTACGTATCAGGTGACAAATCTACTAAAGGGCGCTGTTTACGTTTTTTGAATCTAAAATACATTACTTAGGGTTTGTTTTGTTGTATGTTTCACATGACAAATCCACTCGAAGGCGCTGTATATTTTTATAAAAATCTGAAATATGTTACTTTGGGTCTGCTTTGTTGTATGATTCAGATAACAAATCCACTAGAGGGTGCCGTTTACTTCTTTTAAAATATAAATGACATTACTTAGGGTTCGTTTTCTTGTACGTTTCAGATGACAAATTCACTAGAAAGCGCTGTTTACTTTTTTCCAATCTGAAATACATTACTTTTGGTCTGCTTTGTTGTATGATTCAGATGACAGATTCACTAGAGGGGTGCTGTTTACTTTTTTCGAATCTTAAATACGTTACTTAGGGTTTGTTTTCTTGTAAGTTTAAGATGACAAATCCACTAGAGGGCGCTGTTTACTTTTTAAAAATCTAAATGACGTTACTTAGGATTCGTTTTGTTGTACGTTTAAGATACACATCCTACTTGTACAGATTAGGCCACGCTTGTTGGACAGATCACCACTGAGCTAAACCAACTAGTCATGTTTTCTTAAGCAAACATAAGAGAAAAGTGCTCTGCGACTACTTAGTTTTACCTTGATTTTACATTGTTTTTATCTCTATTGTGAAAGTGTGCATCACCTGACTCCAACCCGAGCACTTTTTCAACACAAATACAAAACTGTACAAAGTGTAGTATGAGCAAACTGACCTTGCCAGAAAAGTTGATCTAGAGATAGATAAGAGACGCAAATGTATTTCGTTGAATAACAGACACCGTTAGGGTATTTTTGAGGTATTTATTGGGGGTTTCAAGCAAAGACCTGCATGAAAATAATCATTTATTTGTGGATAAAATGTCCCTAAATATCATTAGTGTCAAAAACGAAACATTTTTTTGCCGTCATACTGCCCCCTAGTGTTCATTTTACTTACAAACTGCTGTCAAATGTGTATTCAAGTACGTATTTAAGGTTTCACAAAAATGTATGCATCTGAAGCACGTATATCCAATGACTGTTGCGAGAAAGCCACAAAAATAACTGTAAACGTTAGCAGCGAGAGTACATTTCATTCTTTCCACTAGTGATGAGCTTTATTTTCGCTTTACAGCCCTTGTCTGTTTAACCCAATACAGACATCTGATCTGCTTTTGTGAAATACACAGGGTTAAGCATACAGAAACACCCGGATTTCTCCTTTCCGAGCCACTATCCTAGTCATCTTCCTACCAGAGTATCACGTTTCTGACATTATTTGTCATTAAATAGTGGAGGAAGTGAAGCAACCCTCTAAAGCGCATGAGAAAAACACGCTTGTCATTTTCAATATTAAAACAATGACACACACACACACACACAGTTTGTCCTGCAGAAACATTTGTTAGTGTGGCAGACAAGAGCGCACACATGTTTGTATTTATAGGACACAGGTGTCAAAGCACACATTAATCACTGGCCTGCGCTGGTTTATCTGCTGGTACCCTCACGCTAACATTTCAGACCGCGATTCAACATGTTGCTAATGTTACTGATTTGCACACTTGACAAATGTTGCAGTTCCAGTTTAGTGTAATAGAAGTGTCATCTCATAGAAAACTGCGTTGTTTTATTAGAGGTGAAACCATGTTTGAAACTCGTTTTGGGAGGTTTTTCCCCATAAAATTCAATTATCAAGAATTTTATTTTACAATACTATAATAGTCAGTGGTGACAGGTTTACATTCTTTAAAATATCTTCTTTTTTCCCCACAATATTTAATTATGAAGTGTGCATTTATTTTTTGTTGACTTTTTGACTTATTTAAAGAGATAGTTCACACATAAAGAATAATTCTGTTATTTACTCTTTCTCTATTTGTTTGAGTTTCTGTCTTCTGATGAACACTAAAGAAGATATTTTGAAGAATGCTGGAAACCTGTAACCATTGACTTTCATTATATATATATATATATATATATATATATATATATATATATATATATATATATATATATATTTTTTTTTTTTTTTTTTTTTTTTTTTTTTACTATGGCTATTGCTATGATAGTCAATGGTTACAGGTTTCACATTCTTCAAAATATCTTCTTTTTCCCCCGTAATATTAATTTACGAAGCATGCATTTAGAAAGTCATTATTTTTTGTTGACTTTTTGACTTATTTAAAGAGATAGTTCACACATAAAGAATAATTCTGTCATTTACTCTTTCTCTATTTGTTTGAGTTTCTGTCTTCTGATGAACACTTAAGAAGATATTTTGAAGAATGCTGGAAACCTGTAACCATTGACTTTCATTATTTATATATATATATATATATATATATATATATATATATATATATATATATATATATATATATATATATATATTTATTTATTTATTTATTTATTTATTTATTTTTTTACTATGGCTATTGCTATGATAGTCAATGGTTACAGGTTTCACATTCTTCAAAATATCTTCTTTTTTCCCCATAATATTGATTTACGTAGCGTACATTTAGAAAGTCATTTATTTTTGTTGACTTAACTTATTTAAAGGGAGAGTTCACCTAAAAAAAAAATTCTGTTGTCAATTTTGCTGTTTGAGTTTCTGTCTTCTGATAAACACAAAAGAAGATATTTTGAAGAATGCTGGAAACCTGTAACCATTGGCTTTTGTAGTATTTTTTTTTTTTTTTTACCAAAGTATGATAGTCACATACTACATTTTTCACATTCTTAAAAATATCTTCTTTTCCCCCATAATATTCAATTAGGAAGCAAACATTTAGAAAGTCATTTATTTTTGTTGACTTTTGAACTTATTTTAAAGCAATAGCTCTCCCAAAAATCTAAATTCTGTCATTCACTCTTTCTTCATACTTTGGAGAATGCTGGAAAGCTGTAATCATTGACTTCCATAGTATTTTACCATACTGTGATAATCTAATGTAACAGGTTTCCAACATTCTTCAAAATATCCTCTTTTTTCCCCATAATGTTTAAGTACGAAGCGTGCATTTAGAAAGTCATTTATTTTTGTTGACTTTTATTTAAAGGGACAGTTCATTCAAAAAGGAAAATTCTGCCATCATTTACTCTTTCTACATTTATTGCAAACCTGTTTGAGTTTCTGTCTTCTGATGAACACAAAAGAAGATATTTTGAAAAATGCAGGAAATCTGCAACTATTGACTTTTATAGTATTTTTTCACCGTATTATGATATGTCAATAGTTACAGGATTCTAACATTCTTTAAAATATCATCTTTTTCTCATAATATTCAATTATAAAGCGTGCATTTAGAAAGTCATTTATTTTTTGTTAGCCTTTAAACTTATTTAATGGGACAGTTCACCCAAAAATGAAAATTCTGTCATCTTTCTCCGTTTGCACACCTGTTTGAGTTTGTTTCTTCTAATGAACACAAAACAAGATATTTTGAAGAATGCTGGAAACCTGTAACCATTGACTTTCTTAGTATTTTTTCACTGTACTGTGTTAGTTCAATGTTGCAGATTTCCAACATTCTTCAAAATATCTTCTTTTTCCTAATATCTTTTTTTCACATAATATTCAATTACGAAGCGTGCATCTAAAGTCATTTATTTTTTTGTTGACTATTGAACTTATTTAAAGGGACAGTTCACCCAAAAATTAAAACTTGTTTTTTCATATTTTAAAGAATGCTCGAAACCTGTAACTATTGACGTTCATAGTGTTTTTTACCGTTCTACAGTAGTCAATGGTTACAGATTTCGCAATCTTCGAAATATCTTCTTTTCCCCTGTAATATTCAGTTATGAAGCGTGCATTATGAAAGTAATTCACTTCGTAACTTACTTAAAGGATTAGTTCACCCAAAAGAAGATATTTTGAAGAATGCTGAAAATCTGTAACCATTGACTTTCATAGTATTTTTACTGTACTACCATAGTTAAATGTAACAGGTTTCCAACATTCTTCAAAATATCTGCTTTTTCCCTATAATATTCAAGTACGAAGCGTGCATTTAGAGAGTCATTTATTTTATGTTAACTTTGTAACTTATCTGAAGGGACAGTTCATCCAAAAATGTCAATTCTGTCATCATTTACTCTTTCTCTATTTGTTGCAACCCTATTGATTCTGTCTTCTGATGAACAAATCAAAAAGATGTTTTGAAGAAGCTGGAAACTTGTAACTATTGACTTCCATAGTATTTTTTTACCCTACTATGATAGTTGAGGGTTACAGGTTTTTACATTCTTCAAATTATCTTATTTTTCCCATAATATTCAATTACGAAGTGTGCATTAAGAAAGTAATACATTTTTTGTTAACTATTTAACTTATTTAAAGGGACAGTTCACTCAAAAATTGAAATTTTGGCATCTTTGTTTTCCATTTGTTGCAAACCTACTATTTTCTTTTACCGTACTGCGTTAGTGAATGGTTACAGGTTTTTACATTCTTCAAGATATCTTCTTTTTTCCGTAATATTCAATTTTATGCATTTAGAAAGTAATTTTTGTTGACTTGAGATGATTTGAAGAATGCTGGGAACCTGTAACCATTGACTTCCATAGTAATTTTTCACTTTACTGTGTTAGTTCAATATTGCAGGTTTCCAACATTCTTCAAAATACCTTCTTTTCCCCCAATAATATTCAATTACAAAGCGTGTATTTAAAAAGAATTTTGTTGACTATTCAACTTATTTAAAGAGACAGTTCACACATAAATGTAAATTTAATCTCTCCATTTGTTGCAAACCTGTTTGAGTCTTCTGATGAACACTAAAGAAGATATTTTGAAGAATGCTGGAGGCCTGTACCCTCTGACTGTATTTTTTACCCTGCTTGAAAATCTAATGTTACAGGTTTCCAACATTCTTCAAAGTACCTTTTGTGTTCGTCAGAAGACAGAAACTCATAAATGTTTATTATCACTTGAGGGTGTGTAAATGATGAGTTTCTGTTTACATGTGGAGATCTGACTGTCCTCCCTCTTTGAGCTGAAGACTATCCAGTCACCCACTGGTACTTGTTTGTTTTTGCTGGGAAGCAACTAATATGTGATCATTTATCTCATTGCAATCTGTGTTTTCAACACGCGTACATTGGAAATGCATATTTCTGCCGAGATTTTTGTGAAATTGCAAAAACAAACTTCAATGTACATTTGGCTGCAGTTTCTCTGTAAAATGGACACTAGGGGGCAGTATGATTACTACAACCTATGTTCCTTTTCACACTAATGATATTTACATTGACGTATTATCTAGGAATTTTCCCAGTAATGGGTTGCGGCTGGAAGGGCATCCGCTGCGTAAAAACTTGCTGGATAAGTTGGCGGTTCATTCCGCTGTGGCGACCCCAGATAAATAAAGGGACTAAGCCGACAAGAAAATGAATGAATGTTATCTAGGAATAAAGGACTATTTTTGTGCAGTTCTTTGCACAACATCAAATAAATACCACAAAACCACTTAACACTTGTTAACGATTTGTAATCGAACACGTTTGCGTCTCCTAGCCATCTCAATATGGACAACTTTTCTGGTGTGGTCAGTTTGTTTGTAGCGCACTTTGTACAGTGCTGTACTTGTGATGCAAAACGCTCAGGATTAAGTCCGGTGAAGCGCGCTCACACAAAATAAATAAAAGCAATGTAAAATCAAGATAAATTAGGTGGTCACAACGATATTGGTTGGGTTTAGTGAAGGGTTAAGGTCAGGGATTTGCTAGCTGATCAGTATGACAGTCGTCACATTCAAGGACAATAAGAATGGATATCTGAAATGGACAACAAAACGAACCTTAAGTATTATATTTCAAATTCAAATAAATGTAATGAGCGCCCTCTAGTGGATTTTTCACTAGAAATGTACAACCAAACAAACCCTAAGGAACATTTTGCAGATTCACAGAAATGTAGATAGCGCCCTCTAGTGGATTTTCCTCCTGAAACCTACAACAAATCTACCCGCAGTAAGGTATTTCAAATAAACAAAATGTAGACAGCACCCTCTACTGGATTTGGCATCTGAAAAGTAAAAAAAAAAAAACACAAGTAGTGTATTTCAGATTTGCAAAAATGTAGCCAGCGCCCTCTAGTGGATTCGGCATCTGAAACTTAAAATAAAACAAACCCTAAGTAACGCATCTCAGATTCGCAAAAATGTAGACAGCGCCCTCTAGTGGATTTTCCATCTGAAACGTAAAATAAAGCAAACCCTAAGTAGCTTATTTCAGATTCACATAAATGTAGACAGCGCCCTCTAGTGGACTTGCATTCTAAAACAGAACAAACCCCAAGTGATGTACTCGCAGCAATGTATTTTACGTTTCACAAAAGCGTAGGGCGATGCGTATATTTAAAATGACCCTTGGCTGAACTTTTTGGGATGACTGTGCAGGTCGCTTAGTATTACAAAACACTACAGGATTGCAAACATACTAAAACACACACACACACACACACACACACACACACACACACACACATTGGATGTCTTGTGTGCTGTATATTTCATTTGCTGTATATTGTAATTCTTGGTGCATAATTAAAAAAAAACTCAACAAAAAGTAACAGTAAAGACATTCAGCTTATTATATTTTAACTTTAAATAAACCCTTTGATGCACTACATGGGTCTAAAGTCTATTTTTTATATCTATTTTATAGCTTGTGATACTGAAAAGAGATTTAACACCTTAAAAAACTGTAACACTTACTTGGGGGTCGCTCGGGATCTCAAAATTATTTGAGATGCTTTCTTTGGAAAATTAGAAGCCGGAAGTGCTTAAAAAACTCTACAAACAGCAACAGTGAAGAGATTTACAATATTAATCAGTGAATACTGAAAAGAGGAATGTGTTGGTTTCCAATAAAAATATTAACTGTAACTAGTAGGGATGTAACGGTATCAGAATTTCACGCTACGGTGATACCTCGGTATGAATGGCACGGTACAGTATTTATTGAATAATTTACAGGAAAAATAAAACTAATGAAAAGACTTAAAAAAAGTGCCAAAAGTGTTTATTTACCTTAGCACTGAACATATCAATGACATACAAATTAGCCATCTATCTGTAAGTTTCGATACAGGAGCTTTAATTTTTCAATTTTAATAACAAAAAACTATTAAACCATATAAAAAAAATAAAGTTTCAATTTAGTATTGTTGAAAACTCATCACATTCAACATTTAATCACTCACTCACTTAGATAGAGATGGGTTTTAAGGAAAATTATCATATAACTATAATCTGCTAAAAGCTGGATCTCTGGTCATGTCCCCTGCAACAGATAAACCCTCTCATTTGGGACTGAGGATTCTGGGACAGAGATATGATTTAGCCAAGGTTGACAGCAGTGGGTAACGTTGTGCATCGTCTTTCCACCCCTTGAGAGGACAAACCATGAGTGAGATAGAGGTCTCTTTGCAGTACAAGTTAATGTCTGCATCAATCTAACAAGTGTGCTGTGTTCTGCAGTCCCCATGACTGTTATTAGTCGTATTCCCTGACTTATATTTCACCACAGTCTGGCAGTGCCTGCATACCGTTTTATTCTTTTGTCTGTCACCTTTTCTCCTTTCTCGTATCTTTTTAGAGAGAAACTGAAATGCTTCCACACATCCGATTTAAAACCCGCTTTAGGTTCGATCATTTCCAGCTCTTTTTCTTCCCCGCTACAAGCAACACACTCCATTTCCACATTACTGGATCTGTAGTGACAACAGACCGCAAAGGATGATGGCCACGCCTGGGCTGATGGGAATTGTAGTTCCCGCTACCTCCCGTTCGCTTCATTCACCTGAGCAAACTTTTCTCAGAAATATAGTTTTATTGAGTCATGCGCCTACGGTAATATTGAAAAAAATTACTATTGTGGTATGACGGAATTTACAATATTCTTACATCTCTAGTAACTAGTTTGATTGGAATGAATGAATAAGTAATAGAAAGAAATGTTTTTGGAGGGCGGCACGGTGGCTCAGTGGTTAGCACTGTGGCCTTACAGCAAGAAGGTAGCTGGTTCGAGTCTCGACTGGGCGTATTGGTATTTCTGTGTGGAGCTTGCATGTTCATTCTGTGTTGGTGTGTGTCTTCTCCGGGTGCTCCGGTTTCCCCCACACATACTCTGTAGATAAATTGGATGAACTATATTTGCCGTAGTGTTTGAGTGTGTGTGAATGAGTGTCTATGGGTGTTTCCCAGTACTTGGTTGCAGCTGGAAGAGCATCCTTTGTGTAAAACATGCTGGAATAGTTGGCGGTGCATTCCGCTGTGGCGACCTCTGAAATGGAAACGAAGCCGAAGGAAAATGAATGAATGTTTCTGGAGAAGAAGTGATTTCTGGAAAATCATGTCATTTAGTTATTACAGTCGCAGTTATATTGCAGTCATAAAACGCTGCTCATAAAACTGCTAGTTTGACAAGTGTGTTTGTCACAGTTTAGGCACTGATTCAGACGTGAGTTTAGTATCGCTTATAACACATTTATGCTCCCATTTTAAAGTATACTATAAAAAATTAGCAGCAGCGTTAATGTATTTAGAGTCAAGTCAAGGTTTATTTATAAAGCGCTTTTTAAAAAGAACAAGTGCTTACCAAAGTGCTGTACACACACATACACCATCTAAAACAAAGAACAAATACAACAGACACATGACTCTCATATAGTATTAAAAGCCAAAGAGTAATCCCTGCTGAAAAATCCAGCTTAAACCAGCCTAGACTGGTTGGCTGGTTTTAGCTGGTCAACCAGACTGGTTTTAGAGGGGTCTTGGCCACTTCCAGGCTGGTTTCCTGCCATTTCCAGCCTGGTCTTAGCTGGTTACGCTGAGAGATGACCAGCTAAAACCAGCTTGACCAGCCTAGCCAGGCTGGGAGCCCAGCCAAAACCAGCTATGTCCAGCTTAAACCAGGCTGGTCAAGGTGGTTTTAGCTGGATTTAGCTGGTCATTTTCCAGCCTGACCAGCTAAGACCAGGCTGGAAATGGCTGGAAACCAGCCTGGAAATGGCCAAAACCCCTCTAAAACCAGCCTGGTCGACCAGCTAAAACCAGCCAACCAGCCTAGGCTGGTTTAAGATGGATTTTTTAGCAGGGATAGTGGGTTTTAAGACTGGATTTAAAAACAGAAAGGGTTGCTGCCTGTCTAACACGGAGAGACAAATTATTCCAAAGTTTGTGGGCCACCACCGCAAAGGCATGGTCCCCGCTGGTTTTTAACCTTGCGCATGGAACAGCCAAAAGTAGCTGATTAATACATCTAAGTGCCCTTGTTAGAGTGTACAATTGAATTAATGAGGACAAGTATCTTGTTGCTAGTCCATTTAGGCATTTAAACACTAAAACTAAAATCTTAAAATGAATCCTAAACTGTTCAGGAAGCCAGTATGGGTGTAATATGCTCCCAATTGCGTGTCCCCATCAGCAAACGAGCAGCAGCATTCGGCACCCTCTGCAGACGAGTAATGGAGGTCTGGCTAATACCCACATAGAGGGCATTACAATAATCTAGCCTAGTTGAGATAAAAATGTGTATAACCCTTTCAAAGTCGCTAAAAGACAAAAAAGACTTAAGTTTAGATAATTGCCTCAACTGGAAAAATGTCTGGGTAAAAAAACAACAACGTTTTTCATGCAGCTCAACTCCTTGTTCAAGCTCTTGTTCTCTCCAGACTGGACTATGGGGTATATGCTGAAGCATGCTAATAGGACTTTTAATTTGCCAGTAACCTGGGTTAAGCGCTTTCGGTGAGCTGTATCCCAATGCAAAATCCGGTGTGTTTAAGGTCTGTTTTCTTTAAAAGTCAGCGATCTCCACTAGCTGAGTGATATCCGATTTAAAGTGGGTCTCAGATTGTACAAGAAGCACTGCATTAAATTACATTTCCCCCGCCATGTCTTTATAATATGAGCATTAATTTTACCCCAGTATATTCAATGGAGCTTCTGCGCTAGCCTGCCGATTCTGACGGGCGCGTGCGAGTAAACAGCTTTTTGTCTTGTTTTACGCTTGAGCAACTAAATAAATGCTAAAGTTTATTTAACTGAATGTATTTTAATGATATTACAACATCGATGCTGTATAAGGAACCGTATAAAATGGAAAAAAGTACACAATAACAGGTCACCGGAAGTGTATCAGCGTGGGAACAGCACTAGCTCGGCATATACCCTATTGCAACTCTCTACTAGCCGGGCTCTCAGCTAACTCTATCAAACCTCTTCAGCTGCTTCAGAACGCAGCCGCACGAGTGGTCTTTAATGAACCTAATAGAGCACATGTCACTCCGCTGCTCATTCGTTTGCACTGGCTGCCAGTTGCTGCTCGCATCAAATTCAAAGCTCTGATGTTTGCTTACAAAGCGACTTCTGGCTTTGCTCCTTCTTATCTGCTCTCACTTCTGCAGATCTATGTGCCCTCCAGAAACTTGCGTTCGGTGAATAAACGTCGCCTCTTGGCTTCATTCCAAAGAGGGAAAAAATCACTTTCCCGAACGCTCGCGCTCAATCTGCCCAGTTGGTGGAATGAACTCCCCAACTGCATCAGAACGGCAGAGTCACTCGCTGTCTTCAAGAAACGACTAAAAACTCAACTATTTAGTCTCAAGTTTACTTACTAATCTGCAATTGCCTCTCTGGCTCCTCCACTAACTGTACTATAGAATAGAAAAAATAATACTTAATAATAAAAAAATAAAATAAATTTTAAAAAAAAATGTACTTGTGTTTTGCTTTTTACACTTTACAGACCTGAAACTTGCCTATAGCACTTATTCATTGTTGCTCTTAGTTGTGTAAATTGCTTCCTTGTCTTCATTTGTTAGTCGCTTTGGATAAAAGTGTCTGCTAAATTACTAAATGTAAATGTTTTTTTCCCTTTTGAAAACAATATATTTTATTTTTCCAAATATTTATAATATTTTGGAGCTGTAAACATGTCAGGCTAAATGATAAAAATAAATTATTAATATCTACTGTCTTCATTAGTTTTAAAAACACAGATTTTTTTACAATTTAAAACGGCATCTTTGGATATTTTTCCTGCTGATGGTAATGTTGTCCTACAAAACTAAAAAAAATGTAAATAAAGCATCTTACACATACCTTAGGAACGATATTACAGAAAATGTTGACCGTATTAATACCTTTACTTTTCCAAACCGCGGTATTGCTTGAAAACGGTGATCATCCCATGCCTAGTTCGTCTTGCCTGCAATGAAATACAAGCTAAAGTAAATCTGGAAATCACTACTTACTATTTTTTATTTGCGTTTTCCATCCTGTCTCAACTTTTAAATAAAACTGGCGCTCAAACATATAGTATAGCTTAAAATGGGGTCAGGTTTATATAATCTGGAGGTGAATAAATGCATGCATGAAGCTCTTCACAGAGCCAGGGAGGGATTCATGCTGCTAAATGCACATTTGCACTAAAATATGAACAAATGTAGGCGATTTGTTGTGTTATTTTCACATTTTTTGAATGTGGGCAGCAGCTGTTGGTTCATTGGAAACATGACACAGGCCGGACGCCAGCAGTCTTTCCCCAGCAGAGCGCTGTTAGTATGGGCCTGTTCATTAAAATCACACACACACACACACACACACACACACACACACACACACACACACGCACACACAGACGTCTTTCCTGGGGCCGCTGAGTGAAATCATGCAGGGTGAGGTGATTTGGTTTGTGTTGGCATGAAAGCGGAACGAGACGCAGACCAGGCGGAGTGTTGCGGGTGTAACCGCGTGGCAACAGCTGAAATTTATTATGCACTCATGATATTTTTGTGGTTTTTGTGGTCGTTTATTATAAATGTACTCGCCGTGTTTTTGTGGTTGGCTTTCGCAAATGTTTGTGTTACGTTTTCATCAGTCGAGGATTTACGATTTAAATGTTTAATCCAACAGCCTAGTATTTGGTGTTGATGCGAGATGCATTGGCTGTAATTTTCTTACTGTAATGGGAGGTTTAAAAGCTAAAATGTGAATTTACGTTGCACTTTTATATCGAAGAAAGAATGATAGGAAAGTTCTTTATTGATGATATTTTTGTGGTCATTTGTCTTGGATGTACTTGCCTTTTTTTGTGGTTGGCTTTCGCAATTGTTTGTTACGTTTTCATCCGTCAAAGATTTTGCTGTGTTTTCTTACGCTACTGGAAGGTTTAAAAGCTGAAATGTGAATCTAATTTGCACTTTTAAATCGAAGAAAGAAGGGCTGGGCGATATTGCTATAAAACCTGTCACGATATCGGCAAGGCAGTGGCGCAGTAGGTGGTGCTGTCGCCTCACAGCAGGAAGGTCGCTGGTTCCGGGTGCTCCGGTTTCCCCCACTGTCCAAAGACATGCGGTACAGGGGAATTGGGTAGGCTAAATTGTCCGTAGTGTATGAGTGTGTGTGTGAATGTGTGTGTGGATGTTTCCCAGAGATGGGTTGCGGCTGGAAGGGCATCCGCTGTGTAAAAACTTGCTGGATAAGTTGGTGGTTCATTCCGCTGTGGCGACCCTGGATTAGGGACTAAGCCGACAAGAAAATGAATGAATGACTTGTCACGATATCATGTTTCATATCATTCGATATCAATAATTATTGAATATATTTTAACAATATATTTAGGAATATTAGGATTTATTTTATTTAACTATATTTTAATTTACCAACATTTTTATTTACTAAGGCAAATAGTTTCAATTAGGGTTGGGCGATGCCGACCAATTTGGCATCGTACGATTTGACGGTGTGCTCGTGACGTGTCAGAAGTGCGAGGAGGGAGGGATCTGGGGGTGAGAAGGGTGCGCAACTTATTTGAGGACCGTGAGGGAGACGCAAGATTTCCGGGAGATTATCACTCGCTTGCGGGCATTATGAGTCCCGTAAATGCACAGAGACTCCCGGAACTTCCAGGAGACTTGGGATGTCTGAATATCACGTTTAATAACTATAGTGAGACGCAAACCAGCGGTACATCCTTAATAATCTGTCCAACGTGCACTGCTCAATTGAGTTGAGAGGAGCGCATGACTGTGTGGCCACGTGATGTGCGTTTTCAGCAGACGGAGGGCTGTTCAGAAATGCTAGGTAAAACACGGTGTGGATGAGGATCATTTTCATTCTAAAATTCCATTTTAACACAAAAACGTATTAGTGTAAACAGGACCAAGGTGTGTATTTTTTGCGAGCAGGTTTGCGACGGGGGCAGGGCGGAGGATCGGCGATGCCGGCTCAGCATCGTGTTGCCTATTGGCCATCGGCCCAACCCTAGTCTCAATTGTCAAAAACAAAAATATTTTGACAAAAAACTATTATAAAAAAATTTTTTTTATAATAAAATGAACATGTGTAAATGCTGAACAATCAAAGCAAACTTTAAGGTGTGAATAATGATACAGTAAACCTCAAACTCCGTCAACAACACACAGTGCTTTACTTTTTCCACATTTGTTTATGTTACAGCCTTATTCCAACATGGATTTAATTCATTTATTTCCTCAACATTCTACACACAATCCCCCATAATGACAATGTGAAAAAAGAGTTTTTGAAATTGTTGCAAATTTATTCAAAATAAAAAAACCTATAGAATCACATGTACATCAGCATTCACAGGCTTTGCCGTGAAGCCCTAAACTGAGCTCAGGTACATTCTGTTTCCACTGATCATTCTTGAGATGTTTCAGCAGCTTCATTGGAGTTCTCCTGTGGTCAATTCATCTGACTGGACATGATTTGAAAAGGCTACACCTGTCTATATAAGCTCCCAGGGTTAACAGTGCATGTCAAAGCACAAACCAAGCATGAAGACAAAGGAATTGTCTGTAGACGTCCG
Source organism: Danio rerio (assembly GCF_052040795.2). Lineage (NCBI taxonomy): Eukaryota > Metazoa > Chordata > Actinopteri > Cypriniformes > Danionidae > Danio > Danio rerio. The sequence continues at coordinate 55,772,459 of NC_141040.1, read as the reverse complement.
AGACAGGATTGTCTCGAGGCACAAGGCTGGGGAAGGTTACAGAAACATTTCTGCTGGATTGCCGGAAAGAGCACGTGCATGTCTAGAACGTGCTGACGTGAGGTGTCTGCTTTAGCCAATCAGAACAGTCAGACGCATTCATGTTCGCACGGTTTATTAGAATAAAAGCCTTTAAATATTTTTCCAGACACATTTAGCTGCTAGAAATTAGTCAGATAACGTTTGTATGTTCATCTTAATGCGAACCCTGTACAAACTTAGTGATAAAATGCTTATGATAAGCCGTTGTTTGTTTGTTTACAGTGCATGTCAAAGCACAAACCAAGCATGAAGACAAAGGAATTGTCTGTAGGCCTCCAAGACAGGATTGTCTCGAGGCACAAGGCTGGGGAAGGTTACAGAAACATTTCTGCTGCTCTGAAAGTTCCACTGAGCACAGCGGCCTCCATCATCCATTAGTGGAAGATGTTTAACTACCAGGACTCTTCCTAAAGATGGCCGGCCATCTAAGCTGAGTGATCGGGGGAGAAGCACCTTAGGCCCCGTTTACACTAGTGCGTTTTAGTTTGAAAACGCATAAGTTTTGCTACGGTTACGCCAACCGTCCACACTACGCCGGAGTTCTCGAGCGCCGAAAACGGAGCTTTTTGAAAACGCTGGAGAGGCCGTTTTCATTCTGAAACGCTGCTGCTCCGTCTCAGTGTGGATGGGGAAAGACTGAGACATCTGAAAACGGAGGCGGGGCTGCAAACGTTCGCCTATCTGATTGGGGCTTTTCCTTAATATTAAGTAGCCCACACACAGTTCAGTCTCGCATCCTCTTCCTGTAAGTTCAGACTTCGCAAGTTTGATCAAGGCTGCAGTCTCCCCCTTCCCAGTTTGATATGGAAAACATACCGAGGACACGGGTAAATCTTCAAAGGGAACAGTGTACTTTATAACTTCATTCACATCACCTTGGCTACGTTGTTTCACTTTCTCAACAATAAAATATAAACATGATTTAAGGAACTGCCTATTTTCTTTTTAATATTAGCAACTTAACAGACAGCAGAAATGTTGAGGCGCCGTGCTGATAATATGAGCGTCATCTTCACTGTTTGGATATTCATAACAAAACGGAGCCGATAACAAATGCCTCCTTTCAATTTCAGTGAAAATACGAAACGCACCCTCTCTTTTGCTGAATATCAGTTTTAATAATCGATAATTATAAAAGTATAACATACAATAAGTTTATACATTGTAGGAAATAAAGGCAAGCGATCAGTCAATGTACCTGGATTAATCATTAACTTATCTTTGCGCTTAACCAAAACATGTTACCCGTGAACAAGTAACTTAATAGATTCCAATGATCAAAGTCAGGGAATTGGCCTATGTCGTTAGATAAAGACAACAACATGAATGAAATATTACGTTTAGCAAATATAGGGAGATTAGATCCAGCGGGAGATGCTTGATGAGCAGTCCGACAAGCAGAGCTCTCATCTGGGTAGAAATGCTGGAGCACTTGCCCGAGAGTGTGTGTGTGGTCACGTGATGTGCGTTTTCAGCGTTTTGGTGTGGACGGAGAGCTGTTCAGAAACGCTGGGTAAAACGCGAGTGTGGACGCGGATCGTTTTCATTCTACAATGCCGTTTTAAAACTAAAACGCACTAGTGTAAACGGGGCCTTAGTCCTTAGTCAGGGAGGTGATCAATTTACCCGATAGTCACTCTGTCTGAGCTCCAGTGTTCTTCTTTAAAGAGAGGAGAACCTTACAGAAGGACAACCATCTGTGCTGCAATCTACCAATCAGGCCTGTATGGTAGAGGGGCCAGACAGAAGCCATTTTCCGCTTGGAATTTGCCAAAAGGCATCTGAAGGACTGTCGAGAGCAAACTATTTTTTTAAATTTCTTACTGGCATGCACGGATGAATTAAAAGCTATTAATGTGAGATAACAAAATCATATGGTTAGTATTGATTTCACGCCAAACCCCCACCCCTCATCCCCCCAAATCCACTTTCTTTCTTTTTTGTTGCTTGTTCCTGTTATAATGCGGCCAGACTTCTGCTTCTTTTCATTTTGGCCTTGAGACATCATGTCAGAATTCCACCGGTCCCAGAGCCTCCCTCGCGTCGGAATCTGAGGCCCCTGGAGAAATTTGACATCTACACTCCAGAAAGAGTGTGCGAGTCTGACAGACGTCCTCCTCCTCGGGCCGCGGTGTCCCACTCAGAGGAATCCAGAGTTACCGCCAGATCTCAGACGTTTGGGCTCGTCCTCAAAGAAAGAGCAGAGAAAACAAACTGTCTGTCTGTCCGTCCATCTATCCATCCAAATTATAAATACTATTTGAAAGAGACAGACAGACAGATGGATGGATGGATGGATGGATGCCATACAGATAGATTAGATTTTACACCATATTTAATGTCGTCCATCCATTATTTTCCTTTCATTATTCCATGCATTTTATGCCAGACATGCAGTATTGTTTTCCAATTAACATTTACGTTTCATCTTTAGCCCTCTTTAGACCTTACCCGGAAAGTTACGGGCAATTTTCTGGAAAGGTGTGTCTGTGTGAACAGGCCCTTCTGAAAATACCGTTAAATTCGTTCTGGCTATTTTCCGGAAAGAGAAGTTGTAACATTACAGGTAATTTGCCGGAATGCTGCTCTGTGTGAACGCAGAAGCAAGATTGCCGGAAATAGCGCGTGCACGTCTAGAACGTGCTGACATGAGACGCCTGCTTTAGCCAATCAGAACAGTCACACACATTCACATCCGCGCAGTTTATGAGAATAAAATCCTTTGAATCATTTTCCAGATTTTTAGCTGCTAGAAATTAGTCAGATAACGTTTATACATGTTCATCTTAATGCCAACCCTGTAAAAACTTATCGATATGCTTATGGTAAGCCGTTGTTTGTTTACCTTCAAGCTTTCCGTGTGCCCCTGAAACAGCCTTTGAGCGCCAGCACACACACATTCATCCACATACATTTCGACATCGAAGTTGTTCATAATACTGATCCATATACAGAGTTTGTAATGTAGTCAAATGTTTACAAATACAAGCGCAGCCGTTTAAAGCTCATTTCTGGTTAATGATGTCAGAATTTACCGGTATTTTGGAATGGATGTATGAATGGTGCTTTCCGCTTTTCCGAAAAAAATCTGTAACGTCCTCACCTGTGTGAACAGCACTTTTTTGAATTTACCAGTAAAATTGATTACTGGTAAATTTTCCAGACATTTACCGGTATCACTGTGTGAAAGCGGCTATTATCCATCCATCTGACCATCCATCATATTCTATTGTTTTTTTCTATCCATCCCTCCATTCATCCCTCCATTCATCCATCTTCTCTTGTTTTTCATCATTCAATCTCTTCATTTTCCACCCATCTATCCATCCATACAATTATCATTTTCTATTTATTTTTGTACATGCATCCATTCATCATATTCAATTATTATCCATCCATCTCCCTATCTGTCCATCCATCCGTCCATCCGTGCACACATCCATCCATCTATCTGCCTCTCCATCTATGCATAAATTCGTCTATCCATCCATCCATGGATTCATCCATCTATCTGTCTGCCTATCCATCCAAATATTCATCCATCCATCTATCTGCCTTTTCGGCCAAATATTCATCCAAATATTCATCTGTCCATCCATCCATCCGCCCATCCATCCATGCGTGCATCTATCCATCCGTCCATTCGTGCACACATCCATGCATCTATCTGCCTGTCCATCCATGCATAAATTTGTCCATCCATCCATCCATCCATTTATACATCCGTTCATCCATCCATACATCTATCTGTCCAAATATCCATCTATCTGCCTATCCATCCAAATATTCATCCACCTATCTATCTGTCTATCTATTCATCAATTTATCTGCCTATCAGTCCATCTATTCATCCATCTATCTGACTATCCGTCCAAATGTTCTTCCATCCATCTTTTCATCCATCCATCTATCTGCTTTTCTGTCTATCTATTGATCCATCTATCTACCTATCCGTCCGTCCGTCCATCAATCTGCCTATCCATCCATCCGCCTATCCATCCATCCATCCATCCATCCATCCATCCATCCATCCATCCATCCATCTATCTGCCGATCCATCCCATCCATCCATCATTTTTTCTCCATCCTTCCATCTATCCATCTGCCTATCTGCCATGCCAATCAGTCCATCCATCCATCCATCCATCCATCCATCCTTTTGCCTATCCATCCATCAATCTGCCTACCTATCTATCTATCATCTATCATTTTTTAAACATTTTTTTACCATCCATCCATCTTTCCATCTATCAATCTGTCTGTCCATCTATCCGTGCATCCATTCTTCCGTTCATCTGCCTATTCATCCATCTGCCTATCCATCTGTCCATCCATTCATCCATCTATATATCTGCCTATCCATCCATCCATCCATCCATCCATCCATCCATCAATCTGCCTACCTATCTATCAATCAGTCTATCATTTTCTATTAATTTTCTGTCCGTTTGCCCTTCCATCTACTCATCCATCATTTTCTATTCTATTCTATTCATCCATCCATCCATCCATCCATCCATCAATCAACAAATGACAAGCCTATGGAACTAACTTGCTAGTTTGTCACATGCAGAGCAGGATTTCTGCCATCCTTCGCACCTGACAGCCATTAGGCAACACTTGTATGAGGAATGTAAATCAGGAACACACTCCCATATTTCACTTCCAGCCAAAACGTTCCATCCCTCCCTACTTTTATGGGTCAACATTTTTGTAGCATAGAATAAAAGGCAGCATATGACTTGACTTTCTGTCTGCCACATGCATCACTTCCATCTGCACCTGCACGAGCCAGCGCTTGATAACCAACAGCCATTAATCTCAATAGTCTGAATGCTCTAAATTAAACGCTACTGTCAATATGCTTTTCTTAATAGACGTCTAAACATTTACTTAAGAGTTCCCAACTGTTTCGCTTTGATCTGCTCCATAATTTGTTTAGCGTGTATTGATATTTCTCCAGCGCAGTAAAACACATGTGGGACTCAGAGAGTCGAGGAAGCGGCCAGAACTCGTCCATCTTCAACTCAGAGAGGAATTGGAGAAATTTAGCACCCTAGAGTTTTGGAAAATACATAAGAGAAGAATTTGCTTTATTGATTATGCGCTCAGATGCTTCAGGGTTACTGATTGGGGATATGTACAGTATGCACACTTCATTGTAATAATTATGTATTTTACTTCAATAAAAGAAACAAGTTAAACTTAAAGGTGCTTCTCGTTCAAACTACTTATGTAAAATGAGCTGAAACCCTTTCACCTTATTATGGTGGCTTGAAAAAGCCAACAAACTGTTATACTACATAAACTTATTCTTCTTTCGTCTTATTCTTCTACTACTATCACTTACGCCCCATTCACACAAGGGTTCAGTGGCAAGGTTTGACGCAATCGTCATAGCAGTGTCAGCCGATGCAGTTAGTCAGCAATCGGCTACTGTCTGAGCTGGTGTATTTGCATACAGCAATCTGATTGGCTGACACTTCCGTCGGCACTTGAAAAGTTCAAAAAGTCCCAACTTCTGCAGCGAGCAGCGCCAGTGAAGCAGCGCCGATGGATCCACAATGCAGTTCGACAACGCCTGACGTCACCCATTCAAAGTGATTAGGAAGCGTTGATGCTGACGCCCCGTGTGAATGGCCCGTCTTCCCCCGGAACATTCATACTACAATCATCAAACCAACTCCAAACCTCCAAACTGTACTGAATTATGTTGCTCTATCTTTTCCAAACTGACTCTTTTCCAAACTGAAAATTCTGAAAAGTCCCATTGACTCTTAACATTGGACCAAACGGTGACCTCATAACTTTCCACCAGACTGTCATACAAACTTAAAGTTGAGCTCATTTAACTCAGACTACCAATCTGCCAGTCCCTGATGACCTTTTGACTTACTAGCCACACCCTAGCAACCACTTACGGCACCATCACAACTGTCCCATAGACTTCCATTATAAAAAACTGCCATTGACTTTACATTGGACAACATACCAATCCATACTAGGAACATACTAACAAGCATACTAACATACTAGCAACATTCATACTATAATTCATACTATAAACATACTAGAAACATGCTAATTCATTCTATAAACATACTAGCAACATGCTAATTCATACTATAACCATGGTAATTTGTTAGCAACTACTCCAAACACCTTAGCAACTGCTTAGCAACGCCTTAGCAACCGTCTAGTAACCACTCAGAACACCCTAGCAACACCTTAGCAACCAACTAGAAGACCTTAGCAACAACCTAGCAACGCCTTAGCAACCACTCAGAACATCCTTGCAACCACCTGGCAACACTTTAGCAACGCCCTTGCAACACTTTAGCAACCGCCTAGCAACACCTTATCAACCACCTAGCAACGCCTTAGTAACCACTCAGAACACCCTAGAAGCTGCCTAGCAACATCTTAGCAACCACCTAGCAACCAATAAAAATACCCTAGCAACCACCTAGCAATACCTTTGAAACCGTCTAGCAACACCTTTGCAATAACTTAGCAACGCCTTAGCAACCGCCTAGCAACCACTCAGAACACCCTAGCAACACCTAGAACACAAGAACCTAGAACACCTTAGCAACAACCTAGCAACACCTTAGGAACCACCTAGCAAAACCTAAGCAACCACTCAGAACACCCTGGCAACCACATAGAAACACCTTAGCAATGACCTACAACACCTTGGCAACCGCCTAGCAACACCTTAGCAACCACCTAGCAATGTCTTAGCAACCACCTAGCAACCAAGAAGAACACCCTAGCAACCACCTAGCAACACCTTGGCAACCACCTAGCAACATCTTAGCAACCACCTAGCAATGCCTTAGCAACCACCTAGCAACCAATCAGAACATCCTAGCAACCACCTAGCATCACCCTAGCAACACCTTAGCAACCCCCCTATCAACAGCTTAGCAACCACCTAGGAATGCCTTAGCAACTACCTAACAACACCTTGGCAACGCCTTAGCAACCCCCATTAACCACTCAGAACACCCTAGCAACCACCAAGCAACACCTTAGCAACCACTCAGAACACCCTAGCAACCGCCTAACAACCATCTAGCAACGCCTTAGCAACCACTCAGAACACCCTAGCAACCGCCCAGCAACACCTTAGCAACCACTCAGAACACCCCAGTAACCACCTAACAACATCTTAGCAACCACATAAAACACCCTAGCAACGCCTTAGCAATTACTCAGTATACCCTAGCAACCACATAACCACAACTTGCAACTGCCTAGCAACACTTTAGCAACCACCTAGCAACACCTTAACAACTACTTGGAACACCCTAGCAACTCCTTAGCAACCAACAAGCAACCACTCAGCACACCTTAGCAACCATCTACCAGCAACTCAGAACACACTAGCAGCTGCCTAACAACATCTAAGCAACCACTCAGAACACCCTAGCAACCACTCAGTACCCCCTATCAATCACCTAGAAACATGATTACCTATAAGTACTTATAATTTTCACACTTCTTAAAAACTACAATTATTGAAAACTTTAAAACTCTCAAGTTTTCTCAAGTCACCATAAAGTTTGTCTACGGACTTTACTTTTCCAGTTGCTATTTGCAGTAGACATGTATAGAGTTAAGACCACATTCCCCAGGCTTCCTCCATGAGCTTCATCTTTCTGTGATCTTCTTATTTTTTCCTACTTCTCTTCTTTTTTTCTCCTTCTCTTCTCTCCCGCTGTGTTGTTGGCTGCCCGTGTCAACTTTGATGAACTGCTGGCGATCGATAGCGGCCCGAGTCGGCCCGGAGCGCTTTGATTACGGCTTCATCCAGCAGCAGCAGCAGTGTGTTTCTGAGTCTCTGCTCTTTGATGTTCTGCTGCCTGTTGTTTTTTTCAGAGGGGCTTCTTTACTGAGACCCTCAGAGCTGAACATCAACATGTGGAGAGGAGATGAAGAGCTGCTGCCGTCTGTCTGTCTGTCTATCTGTCTGTATTTTTATATAAGACGGAGAGATGGATGGATGGATTGAATCCGTCTGTCTGTCTGTCTATCTAACTTCCGTCCATCCATCTGTTTGTCCATTCATTATTCTATCCATCTATTTATCTGTCTATTTATCTGTCTATCGACTGTATCTACAGTATATCTATCGTTCATTTGTTATTCTATCTATTGTTCGATCGTTATTCTATCAATCGTTTGTTGTTCTACCTATTGATAGTTACTCTATATATCGTTCATTCTATTATACGTTCACCCTATCTATCTTTCATTCTATATCTCTATCATCCTGTCTATCATTTTATTGTTTGTTCGTTCGTTATTCTATCTGTCGTTCGTTTGTCATTCTATCAACCGTTCAATCGTTATTTTATTTGTGGTTCATTCGTTATTCTATCTATCGTTCGATCATTATTCTATCTGTGGTTTGTTCGTTATTCTGTTTATCGTTCGTTCGATATTCTATCTATCGTTCGTTTGTTTGTTTTTCTACAATTATTGAAAACTTTAAAATAATTGTAGTTTGTTCGTTCATTTTTCTATCCATCATTCGTTTGTTGTTCTATCAATTGTTCGTTCGTTATTCTATCTATCGTTCCTTCGTTATTCTATCTGTGGTTTGTTCTTTATTCAATCAATCATTCGATCATTATTCTACCTGTGGTTTGTTCTTATTCTGTTTATCGTTCGTTCGATATTCTATCTATCGTTCGTTCGTTAGTTTTTCTATCTATCGCTTGTTCGTTCATTATTCTATCCACCATTAATTTGTTGTTCTATCTATTGTTCATTATTCTATCTATCGTTCCTTCATTATTCTATCTGTGGTTCGTTCGTTATTCTATCTGTGGTTTGTTTGTTATTCTATTTATCGTTCGTTCGTTCGTCTATCTATCGTTCGTTCATTTGTTTTTCTATCTATCACTTGTTCGATCATTATTCTATCCAACATTTTTTGTTGTTCTATCTATCGTTCATTCGTTAATCTATCTATCGTACCTTCGTTATTCTATCTATCGTTTGTTTGTTTGATTTTTTTATCTATCGCACATTCGTTCATTATTCTATCCATCATTTGTTTGTTGTTCTATCTATCGTTTGTTCTTTATTCTATCTATTGTACCTTCGTTATTCTATCTCTTGTTCGTTCGTTCAATTGTTTTCTATCTATCGCTCATTCCTTCATTATTTTGTTTATTGTTTGTTTGTTATTTTATCTATCGTTCCTTCATCATTCTATCTGTGGTTCGTTCGTTATTCTATCTGTGGTTTGTTTGTTATTCTATTTATCGTTAGTTCGTTCTTTTATCTATCGTTCGTTCATTAGTTTTTCTATCTATCGCTTGTTCGATCATTATTCTATCCTACATTTGTTTGTTGTTCTATCCATCATTCGTTCGTTATTCTATGTATCGCACATTCGTTATTCTATCTATCATTTGTTTGTTTTTCTATCTATCGCACATTTGTTCATTATTCTATTCATCATTCGTTTGTTGTTCTATTTATCGTTTGTTCTTTATTCTATCTATCATACCTTCGTTATTCTATTTCTTGTTCGTTCGTTCGTTCATTTTTCTGTCTATCGCTCGTTCGTTATTTTGTTTATTGTTTGTTATTCTATCTATCGTTCATTCGCTGTTTTATCTAGCGTTCCTTCGTTGTTCTATCTATCATTTCTTTGTTAATCTGTCTATATATTGTTCATTTGTTCATTTATCTATAGTTCATTCTATTTACCGTTTATTCTATCTATCTTTCTATCATCCTGTCTATAATGTTATGATTCTATCTATCCATCTATCGTTCTATCTATTTTATCAACCTATCTCTCATTTTCTCTCATCTGTTTTTAGCCGTCCGTCTGTTCATGCCTCATTCTGTCCATCCGTCAATGGATGTTCATCTATTCATCCATCTGTCCATCCATACCTCCGTCCATCAATTCATCCATCCATCCATCAACCTATCCATCCATCTGCCTATCCATCCATCCATTCATCCATCTGTCTGTCTGCCTTTCCGTCCTATCCATCTATCATTTTCTATACATTTATTCTATATCCATCCATCTGCCTATGTTTGTTCGTTTGTTCGTCTGTCCTTCCATCCATCCATCCTTTCTTCTGTTTTTCCATCATTCCATCTCTGTATCATTCTGTCTGTTTTTTCTTTCAATCATTCTTTCTGTGCTCTCTTGTTCAATCACTCTTTCTCTCTCTGTCCATCTATCCGTTTGCATGGTTGTCTGTCTGTCTGTCTGTCAAATTTCCCCAAGCATTTTCATACATCTATCCTTTTGTCTCTCTGAAGTTTTGTCTGTCCATCTGTTTATCTGTCTCTTGTTGTTGATGTGTTAAAATATCCATTCACAGAACATAATATCATATTACATTATATCATTTATTAGAGGATCTGACTAGTCCTCAAATAACAAAACACCAAATTCTGAGTTTGTACCATTTTGTAGAGGAACAATCATTGTTGTAGTTTATTCCTTGAACAAAAATAATGTGTTATATATGATTATTTATCATATCATCATGTAAGTTGCAGTATAACTGTTATAGTATGCTCAGATGCATTCATTAAAATCATACCTGAAATACAGCAGAGTCTAATCTGTTCATTTGAAGCAACACTGAGAGCTCTGTGTTTCCTTGTAGTAAAAATATCTCCATTTAATGTCAGCATTTGTCGCTTCACCTTTGCTGCAGCTCATTTTATTATAATATGAGCGCTCTGAGTGGTCGAGCGTCCGCTGACGTCATGAGCCCCGTCGCTCCTTGGTTTATGGAAGCGCCGTAGTTTGTTGCGTAGAGTAGATGGAGTGTTTCAATGCGCTCCGTTGTTCTCAGAAAACGCGTGGAAACATTCGCTCCTCTCGAAAGGATTATAGCGTGTTGCCATTTGAGGAATACTACTTTGTCACGGTTTACCAAAGAGCGTGTTTTCAAAGCAGAGCTTGAGCTTGTTGACAAAGTTTCGGCGCGTTTGTTTGGATGTTTGTGGCACAAAAGTTTGTCGAGTCCCAGAGAAAGTAAATAACGCGGTTTTTGGAGAGACTCCTGGCGACTAGGATGGTGTTATATTGATATAATCATGCTATTTATGATGCTATCATCTTCAACCGGTCTCGTTTAAATCAGTTTTCTGTCTTGGGCTTACTGTATATAACGAGTCTATGAGGAATGGGAACACGGATCTCTGCTAAACACTGTAAGTGACCAGAAGTTTGTCCATTTATTGTTTCTTTTCTTTTCTTTCTATCTATCTATCTATCTATCTATCTATCTATCTATCTATCTATCTATCTATCTATCTATCTATCTATCTATCTATCTATCTATCTATCTATCTATCTATCTATCTATCTATCTATCTATCTATCTATCTATCTATCTATCTATCTATCTATCTCGTTCGTTATTCTATCAAGATATATTTATTAAGAAAGATATATTTATCTTTCTATTTTTCTGTCTCTACTGTATCTATCTATCGTTCGTTTGTTATTCTATCCATTGTTCGTTTGTTATTTTATTTATCTATAGTTCGTTCATTTTTCTATCAATGGTTTGTTACTGTATATTATCTATTGTTCATTCTATCTATCATTCACTCTATCTATCTTTCATTTTATCTATCTTTATCATCCTGGGTTAGGGTTAGGGTTCTGCATTTTAATAATTATTATTACAATATTTTCCTTTTCTATATTGGATTCATTCAGTTCTGAAGAATAATTTACTGTATTTTAGTTTTAATTAAGCTATGATTGTGTCTGTCTGTCTGTCTGTCTGTCTGTCTGTCTGTCTGTCTATCTATCTATCTATCTGTCAATCAGCATTTTAATAAATATTGCAATATTTTCCCTTTTTAATGGATTCATTCAGTTCTGAAGAATAATTTTCTGTATTTTAGCTTTAATTTAAGGAATGAATGTGTGTTTTTTTCTAGTCGGGTTACTGCTTGTCCTGCTCTTGTTCTGTCAGTATAATTATGGATAAAAAAGACGATGATTTACATTCGCTTTTATGTGTGTTTGAGGTTTTCTTTTCAGTATTAGGACAGTTAAACAAGACAAAATGGGATTTCAGTCATCAAAATAATAAAAGTAGCTATTGCAGATGATTTGTATTGAAATGCTGCTCAGTGTAACAAATGTTTATGTACCAAAAATCCTGTCTTTCCTATTGAAAACAATAACTATTTTACTACATTAAATTTAGGGACTCCTGTTCACTTATTAAATGATCATTATTGTCATTTTAGATTCGTGTACTCTGGCTTAAGCCAAAAATTTGCCAGCACAATGTAATTATTAATTTAAAAAATGATCATATTATTTTGGTTCAGATCCAAATACAGGTCTGATTAAGTATGTAGTTTGACAAGTAATTATGTATCAGATAGTGAATGCTATTTCACTCATATATTGATGTTTTGTTTAGAAATGATTTATGCGGTTTTAAAGTAATGATTTTATTTTCATTTAACCCTTTATTGTGTAAAGAGTCATGGTAAGGTAATTGAAATTGATTACTACAGTATAATTACAGTGCTCAGCAAATACAAGTACGCCTCTCAGAAATGAAGCATGCTTTAAAATATTATATTAGTGCATATGCATTAGATTAGTCAGTACTGAAGCCAAATCTGGAGCTAATCTAACACAATAATTTACACTAACAAAAATAAGTAGCCCAAATTTATAATATTGAATAAAACTTTTAAAAAGAGAAAGGAAAAATATATAAATTTTTCTAGTTTGTACTTTTTTGCAAGATTTTGCATGAATTTAAATGTATTATATTTTTATTTCTAAAGATGTTTGGTGACAAATACATTATTTTAATAAATATATCCGTTTGATAAATCTGTTTTGTTCAAACGCATCAAAATATATGGCACATTCACTCAGAAATGTATAAAAATGTTCATTTTTACACTATATAGTATATCTTAAAGTCTTAATAATATTAAAATCATATTAATAATAACAATTAGGACCTCAAAAGTCTTTTAATAACCACTCCAGAGTTCTTCAATGAGACTTTCAATAAATGTCCTAAAAAGACTCCAGCTGATTTAAAAACTAGAATGGAGTTATTAAGTTATTTAATGCAGTGACTATTCATTCTAGACACATGCCAATATTCAATAATTCAATATATTGTAATGATGAACAAATAATATCGTGGGCACTTCAAAATACAGTGTATAAGTATTTATTATTTAAACTTTTAGAGTGCTCATTAAGTATTTTCAGATTGTTGTATTTGCAGTGTGGTCTTTCACAGCACCAAATGACTTAGATGGTTTCATTATTTTGATGATTCATTGCATTTTTATTCGATGTTTTATGTAATTTCAACTGAAACATGAAGAGAGGGCGGGACATAGTGTAGCTCCTCCCCTTTAAAAAAAACAGCCAATAGCATTGTTTTTTCACAGTGTTCTGCCAGTGGGTGTGGTCAAGCTCAAGCGCATCAAATGAAAAGTGTCTTGAAGGGGGCGGGGCATGTCAGACACTAGAGAGCATTTGATTGGTCAAGATTTGATGAGAAACTGAAGTGTGAGGTGACTTAAATAAAACCGTTGATATGTTTAGGCGGATGTGACAAACTACAAGCTTTACATGTTTATATCAGTTTTATATCTTCTAAACGTGAATTGTCACTGTTTTGGTACACACTAGCTTATGGATATCCTTAAAGGGCACCTAGGTTACCCCTTTTTTCAGATTTAATATAAGTCTTTTGCGTCTCTAGAATGTGTATATAAAGTTTCAGATCAAAATACCCATCAGATTTTTCATTATACCTTTTACAAGATGCTGTCTTATACTGATTTCCAGCAGGGGGTGGTTTTGTCGTACTGCGCCTTTAAGACGAGTCTTTCCCGCCTACTGTTTCTACATGCCTCCTCCCTCAGCTGCGTCAGACAACAGACAGACTTAAAGGAAGAAGGTCTCACGTAGCGTTTGTGAGATACTACAGTAAGAACTAACCTTTACTAATCAGTATTGTGAAGTTGCATTGATGAGTCACACACAATATCGTTACAAAGTTAACGCGCACACACACACACACACACACACGCACACACACACACACACACACACACACATGCACACCGCAGATGAGACACACACACGCACACACACACACACAGGCAGGCAGGCAGGCAGGCAGGCAGACAGACAGAAAGAGCACGCTTAGCTTAGTTAAGGCTAACCTCAAGTACTGTGTGGATATCTGTTATGCTAATGTACAAAATAAACCTGATTTAACTTCCACAAACCGGGATTGAAGCGTCTTCTTTTATAATTGTTCTGACACGCGGCTGTGCTGATGAAGTAAAGCTGAAGTAAAACGCTGTAATTAATTACACACATACTCTGTTTTAAAACACTTTAAACATGTGAAACTCACTCTTAATCACATTTGATGATGATTGCTGATCCTAGCGAACAGAACAGAGCTTTTATTCTCGGTTGCTTTGCGTATGTCTGCCTGGTCTTGTTGACATATACACGCGACTTCCGGAACATGTTAATACGCGCAGCTGTCAATCAATTCGGTGGGCGGGGGAATCGCACACCAACGTAATGGTGCGATCGATTTGAAAACAGCTCCAATTGGCCGACCCTTTTTTTGTAGTTAAACTGAAAAAAAAAGACTGGGTGTGTTCATATCACCCCAGTATGACGGTCTATACACTATACCAACACACAGATCTGTCCAAACAGCTTGAAAAGTAGATTTTTTACCATAGGTGCCCTTTAAAACTAGCAATACTGATACTAACGTCTAAAAAGCTTTATTTTAATTCATGGGATGTTTACTCTGGTTTGCGATATCGAATATTCAGACTATTTTAACGCATTAAAATCAAAAGTCATAATCGTTTTTAAATGATAAGAACTTCTGTTGTGTTTATTTAAATTAACCTTATCAAAACCTTAAAATGGCTATTTCACATCGTTGACTTAAACACATTAACTAACATTTACTAATGAGTATGCTGTACTTTATTGTCCTTTTGCAATTTACTTGTTTAAAACATTGAATTACTCTGAACATACACTCGCTGGCCACTTAATTAGGTACACCTTTCTAGTGGTTGGACCCCCTTTTGCCTTCAGAACTGCCTTAATCCTTCATGGCATAGATTCAACAAGAAACAGGAAATATTTCTCAGAGATTTTGCTGCATATTGACATGATTGCACATCCATGATGCGAATCTCCCGTTCCACCACATCCCAAAGCTGCTCTATTGGATTGAGCTCTGGTGACTGTGGAGGCCATTTGAGTACAGTGAACTCATTGCCATGTTCAAGAAACCAGTCTGAGATGATTCACGCTTTATGACATGCTGTGTTATCCTGCTGGAAGCAGCCATCAGAAGATGCATACACTGTGGACATGGTCAGCAACAATACTCAGGTAGGCTGTGGCGTTGACACCATGCTCAATTGGTACTAATGGGCCCAAATTGTGCCAAGAAAATCCTCCCCACACCATTAAACCACCACCACCACCAGCCCAAACCATTGATACATGGCAGGATGGATCCATGCTTTCATGTTGTTGATGCTGAAAACTGACCCAGCCATCTGAATCAGAAATGGAGACTCATCAGAGCAGGCAACGTTTCTCCAATCTTCTATTGTCCAGTTTTGGTGAGTCTGTGTGAATTGTAGCCTCAGTTTCCTGTTCTTAGCTGACAGGAGCGGCACCCGGTGTGGTTTTCCTGCTGCTGTAGCCCATCCGCCTCAAGGTTGGCCGTGTTGTGTGTTCAGAGATGCTCTTCTGCAGGCCTCGGTTGTAACGAGTGCTTATTTGAGTTACTGTTCCCTTTCTATCAGCTGGAACCAGTCTGGCCATTCTCCTCTGACCTCAGGCATCAACAAGGCGTTTGGGCCCACAGAACTGCCGCTCACTGGATATTTTCTATTTTTTTTAGACCATTCTCTGTAAACCCTAGTGATGGTTGTGCTTGAAAATCCCAGTAGATCAGTAGTGTCTGAAATACTCAGAGCAGCCCGTCTAGCACCAACAACCATGCCACATTCAAAGTTACTTAAATCCCCTTTCTTCCCCATTCTGATGGTCGCTTTGAACTGCAGCAGATCGTCTTGACCATGTCTACATGCTTAAATGCATTGTTGTGATTGGCTGATTAGAAATTTGCATTAACGAGCAGTTGGACAGGTGTACCTAATAAAGTGGCCGGTGAGTGTATATGCAATAAGTTTTGTTATTAAGTATTAGAGTAGTCTATTTTTGCAGCTTAGGTCAAAATTGTGATGATATGTTATGATAATGAAAGCTTCAGCAACTAATCCAAGCCTGAAATCTGAAGCCTTATTGATTTATACACATTAATATGCATAATTGTGTAAATAAATGTGTAAAAATGGAAGTATATTGTAGATTTTAAAAGTGTACTTTCCAGAGATTATTATGGCTTTTCCTATATGTTAAATGTTCCTGTATGATAAATAGGTTGTGTGTTTGTTTCTCCGTGTATTTCTGGAGTTCCTGCGTGATGCGTTCAGCATTACAGTGAGCGTTCACAGCTTCTCTCCCTCGGGTTTCCCTCTGCAGAAAGATCTCTGTATCTGCCTGCTCTTTAAATGGATGCGGTCGAGCTCAAACACATGCAGATTTGTTGGTTGGAGGTTTTTTAGACGCAGTGTTTGCAGCACACACACAGGACAGTCAGAGGGGCAGAACTGAGATCTTTCATGGCCTGATTCTGGCTGCTGGTGTAAAGTTTTGGTCTGTGGTTGGAGATGATCTTGGGTTTCCATTGCAGGTCTTCACCTGCCACCTGTACGAGGCTCTATCATTTACTGCACATAAACCGCTGACTATGGCATCTGTGTGTGTATATATATATATATATGTTTGTGTGTGTGTGTGTGTGTCTGTGTGTTTCTTTGTTTTTGATTGCGTTTGAGTTTGTATATCTGTGTGTGTGTCTGTTTTTCTGTGTGTTTGTTTGTGTGTCTGACTGTTTGCCTGGGTGTGTTTGTGTGTGTATTTTTGTCTGTGTGAATGTGTGTGTGTGTGTGTGTGTGTGTGTTTGTTTGCTTTTGATTCTGTGTATGTGTCTGTTTGTCTCTCTGTTTGTCTGTGACTCTGTGTGTGTGTGTGTGTGTGTTTCTTTGTGTGTCTGTCTGGTTGCCTGGGTGTGTTAGTGTAAATATTTTTGTCTGTGTGAATTTGTGTGTGTGTGTTTATTTTCATTTTAGTGTGTGTGTGTTTGTTTGTTTATTTGTTTGCTTTTGTGCGTGTGTGCGTGTGTTTGCTTTTTTTGAGTGCAGGTGTGTGTGTGTGTGTGTGTGTGTGTGTGTGTGTTTTTGAGTGTGTACAGTATGTCTGTGTGTTTGTCTGCCTGTTTGTGTTTGTATTTTTATCAGTGTGTGTGTGTGTGTGTGTGTGTTTTGTTTTTGAGTGCAGGTGTCTGTTTGTTTGTGTGTCTTTTTGTCTGTGTTTGTTTGCGTTTGACTGTATTTCTGTGTTTGTGTCTGTCTATGTGTGTGTGTGTGTGTGTGTGTGTGTGTGTGTGTGTGTTTGTTTGTGTGTCTGTCTGGTTGCCTGGGTGTGTTAGTGTAAATATTTTTGTCTGTGTGAATGTGTGTGTGTGTGTGTTTATTTTCATTTTAGTGTGTGTGTGTGTGTGTGTGTGTGTTTGTTTGTTTGTTTGCTTTTGCCTGTGTATTTGCGTGTGTTTGCTTTTTTGAGTGCAGGTGTGTGTGTGTGTGTGTGTTTGAGTGTGTACAGTATGTCTGTGTGTTTGTCTGCCTGTTTATATTTGTATTTGTGTGTGTGTGTGTGTGTGTGTGTGTGTGTTTGTTTGTTTGTTTGTTTGTTTGCTTTTGACTGTGTGTGTGCGTGTGTTTGCTTTTTTCAGTGCAGGTGTGGGTGTGTGTGTGTTTGAGTGTGTACAGTATGTCTGTGTGTTTCTCTGCCTGTTTATATTTGTATTTGTGTGTGTGTGTGTGTGTGTGTGTGTGTGTGTGTGTTTGTTTGTGTCTGTTGCTTTTGAGTGCAGGTGTCTGTTTGTTTGTGTGTCTTTTTGTCTGTGTTTGTTTGAGTGTTTCTCTGTGTTTGTGTCTCTGTGTGTGTGTGTGTGTGTGTGTGTGTGTGTGTGTCTGTGTGTGTGTTCTTTTGTGTGTTTGACTGTTTGCCTGGGTGTGTTTGTTGTATTTTTGTCTGTGTCAATGTGTTTGAGGGTGTGTGTGTGTGTGTGTTTATGTTTTTGGGTTTGCATTTGAGTGCATCTGTCTCTGTTTGTTTGTGTGTGTGTGTGTGTGTGTGTGTGTGTGTGTGTGTGTGTTTGTTTGTGTGCATGATTTTGTGACTGTACATTTGCTTTTAAGCGTGTGTGTGTGTTTTTGTTTCTGTGTCTGTTCATTTGCGTGTGTGTGTGTGTGTATTTGTGTGTGTCTGTCTGCGTGTGGTTGTTCATTTGCGTTTGAGCGTGTCTGTGTATGAATTTTTGTGTATGTCTGTGTGTGTTTTTGTCTGTGTTCATTTGCTTTTGAGTGTGTGTGTATTTTTGTTTCTGTGTCTGTCTGTGTGTGTGCTCATGCATGTTTTTGTGACTTTGTTTGCTTTTAAGCGTTTTTTTGTATTGTATTTTGTATTGTGCGAGTCTGTTTGTGTGCATATTTGTTTGTGCACGTTTGTCTTTCTGTTTGTATCTGTGTCTGTCAGAGCATGCTTGTTGTGACTGAGCGCGTGTGTGTGTGTTTTGTGACATAATGACACAAATGTGTATAATGACATAGGTTGTACATGGAGAATGTGACTTATGAGGACATTGCTGACGTCCCCATTATCCAAAGGCTTATAAATGAGACACACTGAGGTTTTTCCACAAAGTAAAACTGCACAGAGTTTCCTGTGAGGCGTGTGCTGCTGTAGTGGCCAATATTATACTACAGTTTGTACAGTATAAAAGCCATTACGCCTATTAAATGTCCTCGCAAATCACAAAAACAAACTGTGTGAATGTGTGAGCGTCTGGGAAGCGTTCCAGAATCACAGCCGTGCGTTTACCTGAGTAATGCGGTCAGATCTTATTTTACAGCGATATGCATGGTGTGCGCTTAAAACATGCAGTCAAACGTTTAATATCGGCCCATGTCGTTCCTCTGCAACAGTTTCCTGGCCATGGGGGCTGAAATTCAAGCATAGCATGAAACGTAGACTCCTCCGCTGTCTGTTATGTGTTTGAACCTGTTCTGTTCAGTCACACCGCGCCTTTGAAATCCGCTTTGTTCACAGAGCCATTCTTCCTGATATTCCACAGGGCTGGTAATCCAGAACCGGTTCTCCATCTCAAGTGCTTCCTATTTTTTTATTTAAAGCTGCAGCTAAATGATTTTCCAGAGGTTCAGTGATGAGAACTGTTCTTTAAGCATGCCAGTAGGTGCAGTAGGTGATTGTCTCCTGTTTAGTTGTGCTGGTTGAAAGTCTCGTCACATTCCAATAGTAATGATTAAAGTAAATGATGTTTATATGTATTTATTTTTATATTCTGGGTGAGGCATAAAACTTAAAAAATGTTCATCCAGTTAGGGTGCTTTCACACCTACACTTTTGTTTCGGAACGTGTCTCGTTTGTCCAGTTAGCGCGGTTCGTTTGGCATATGTGAACAGGGCAATCGCGCTCTGTTCCGCGCCAAAGTAATGGCTCTGGGACCGCTTGAATGAGGTGGTCTCGGCTCGATTGAAGCGAACCCTGGAGCGGTTCGATTGCAGTGAGAAAGCGATCCGATCCGAGCGCGGTTATATCACAGTGTTTAATGTATATTTAATAGGCTTACGGCTATATGAAGAGAGAATTATGAGTAGGGCGGGACCCTGTCAATCACCACCAAACCACCACCTCTCCTGACAGCTGAGCAGGATGCTGCAAAATAAACCCTGACACACTGACCAATGTGAGGAGAGTTTACTCACACGTGACTTGTTTTAGCTCTTTTGGTCCGATTAGGAACTTTGCAGTGTGAAAGCGAACCGCTCCAAGAGCAAAGAGCAACAATGTAACAATTGTAATCTCTGTTTCAGAACAACTAAATCGATTCACAGGTGTGAAAGCACCGGTAAATATTGTCTGGCCGATAATTCCCATAATTGTTATGGGTAGCTCAAACTGTCTGTCAGCAAATGTAGATTAGTACATTTGCACATCTCTGTTCATGCAGATCTGTGCTGCATTCATGTACACACGACACGAGAAAGTAGGCATGGGACGATAACGGTTTTAAGGTATACCGTGGTTTTAAAACCGGCAAAATTTTCTGTAATACCGTTCCTAAGGTATGAGCAAGATATTTTATTTACATTTATTTTAGGACAGCAGAATATCCAAAGATGCCATTTTAAATTGTGAAGAAATCTGTGTTTTTGAAACTAATGAAGACGGCAGATATCAATGATTCATTTGCATTATTTAACCTGACATGTTTATTGCTCTAAAATATTATACATCTTTCAAAACATTAAATATATTGTGTTGAAAGGGGGAACAAGTTTTGTTTTTTTACTCAGACATTTATTTATTTATTTTTTTGTTTATATTTTTAGGGGTTTTTCACATTTATTGGGATAGGACATTGGAGATTTACAGACAGGAAAGTGTGGGGAGCAGAGATGGTGGAAGGGTCCGCAAAGGACCTCGAGCCGGGAATCGAACTCGGGTCGCCGTGAGCACCCCGGTGCTATGTGTCGACGCACAAAAAACTAGGCCATAGGCGCTTACGTGCAAAAATATTTAAGAGCAGTAATCAGAATACTGTGAAATCGTCATATTTTTATCCAAGGTTATCATACCATCAGAATCTTATACCAACCCATGCCTACGAGAGAGAGAGAGAGAGAGAGAGAGAGTGATAGCAGTAAAAAACAAATGCTAAATCAAAACTTTTATAATCCTGAATCAATATTGGAGTTACCGTACGTTCACACCGAAAGAGGCGAGAGCGTCCAAGGTTGCTCTGGCCGCCCTGGCGACAACGCTGTCTGCCTTCAGCTCCGGCGGTGAGAGCGTCAAAACTCGCTACATTGATCTCGTATTTAAAGGAGCCGTTGCAGCATATCAGTTACATTCCTGCATAAAACAAGCTTTCTAGCGTGAAAATGTTGCGCACGTCTTATCAAATTCATTTAACAATGGAAGATCAAGTTGCGTGTGGTGTGGCTTTGCTCTATTTATCCAATATGTGTCCATATGTCTGAAATATCCTAAAGCAGCAATACTGTTTTGTACCGTCACATCGCGTGAGTTTCCCGCTTTTTAAAAATTAATTTATATAACATTAATGAACATCAGTAACTCGCCAGTAACTTATTTAATGCATCTTCCTGTAAGACAACATTGTAAATCCGGCGACCGCAATCATCAAACCCTTGGGAACAACTGTGGTCGGAACCAAAGTTCACAGGTCTGTGTTCTCTGAACTCCTCTCAAGCGGTGGACGTCTTCATTCTGATTGGTTGCCGCCAATACCATAAGTACCATAAAGTTGACTTGATTTCAACTCTCCTCGACGCCCTTGCCGGAGAAGATGCGCCACGCAGCTCCTCGCCGCTTATCGACACCGGCTCTCATTGAAAATAAATGACTTCCAGCTACTTTGACGCTCTCGCCGCTTTCGGTGTGAACGTACGGTTAGTTTTTCATGCTGGAGGAAGGGACGACACCATGGCTGAAGTCTTTCTTTTTGGCTGCATTTACACTGCACTGTTCAAGTGACTCAATTGCGATTTTCTTCTCCAGTCATGTGGCACAGATGGGATATGGCCCATGTACGTTTAAGCAGGAACAAATCACATGGATTCCGATTTACTCAAATCAGATTCAGGCCTTGTTCATATGTGGATATGTATTGGATCTGTGTCCTCGTGTCTGCAGTGTAAGCAGGTAGATCGGATTTTCACCTTTTCAATAGAGAAAAGAGCACTCTTTATTTATCAGCTGATATTCAGCGCCTGCTCTTTTTTTTCCTGGTCATTGCGCCTTTGCTGTGTAAATGCAGACCATCGAATACCAGTCACTTTTAAAAGATGATGTAAGCAGGTCAGCAAAAAAAATCGAATAGTCACAAAATCGGAATTGACTATGAAGATCTGCAGTGTAAATGCAGCAGACAGGTAATGTTTGGTGTTAAAACTATTTTAGCCACGCATAACTGATGTAGATTGTGTTGTTATGAATGGGTTATATGCACAGAAGTGTTGTGCAGCCTAGAGTTGGGCGATGTTGACCAATTTGGCATCATATGATGTCTAATATGAAGCATTGTGATGGACAATGGCATCGTCGTCATAGGTGGCGGTGAATTATTTGTAGCCTACCTCTTTAACTAGCTGACCCGCACGGTCTTTGTTTTACCCAAAACCAAATCATAAATAAATAAAGATAGTTACACACATATAGCCACCTGTCAGTCATTTTTTCCGCAGGACTCTGGCATGAATAGGCAGAGTGATCTGTGTCGTTATAATGGCGTCCACAAACTTGGTTGGTAAAATACACAGCCAACAGGAGCAAACCAACGGTATCTGAGGTTTTGGCTTCAAGTACAAGCGTGACAGCGAAAGGCTGAAGCAGTGTACTGACACTGTGACACGCTCCCTGATAGATTCAAAAGACAGAAGAGTCTGTAGATAGATTAAATATCACGTTTAACAACTATAGTGAGACGTGATCCAGTGGTACGTCCATAGTTGGACTTAACCAATAGGTGAGGTAAGCAGCTGCTTTGGGCCCCGGGGAATTAGGGGCTCCGACCAATGCCAAGAAGCCTATATTAATCATACATCTCTCTTAGACATTTTCTATCATATGTTTTTAAAATCTGTATATAAGCGTTAAGATTTTAACGTTATCATTTTTTTTTTTTTAAATCCGGGGCCTCTCATGAATAATGGAACATTCCTGCCATACTGCACATGCGCGAGGTGTGCGTGTATTCCATAGCTCTCGATTTGCAACTGTTCTTGTATTGAGACACTGTAAAAAGAGTAACCGTGCTTGTGCTTACCTGCAGATTAAAGGCTTCAGCAGCGTGTGGCCAGCGAGCAGGACTGATCATGGCTCTGAGCGAGGACTTCACTGAGCTCCAGACCCTCAGCAATGGCAGATCCTCCAGCATTTTCCCCACCACAAACACACCTGTAGACCCGGAGGAGGAGGAGGAGCAGAGCGTTTCTGCATGCACACAGCCCAATGAACACACACAGATGATGCAGACAGGTGTTGTATAAATTTTAAAACTGTATAAGATGCCACAATCGTTTCATCTCGATTCATGATTTTTCATAATCGCTAGAAGCTAAAATCGAAACTGAATTTTGATGAATTGCAGAGCCCTAATCAGGATAGCGGGAGGCAGATGCAAAGCGAGTCAAATCAGCCAGAAAACATGACTGAAGAGATAACTGTGTGCTCTTCTTGATAATTAGACAGAGCGAGTCATTTCATTATCATTTTTTCACTTGGCTGTGAACTGAATGCCAGTGGTGTCAGTAAACTGAATTCAATTCAATTCAGCTTTATTTGTAAAGCGCTTTTACAATGTAGATTGTGTCAAAGCAGCTTCACATAAATGCTCATAGTAACTGGATCAGGGTAGTTCAGTTTTTAGTGTTTAAGTTCAGTTAAGTTTAGCTCAGTTCAGTGTGATTTGAAGTCATTACTGAGAGTTCAAACACTGAATAGCAAATTCAACGATGCGTAGCTCTACCGATCCTGAACCATGCAGGCCAGTGGCGACGGCAGAGAGGGAAAAAAAACTTCATCAATAGGAGAGTGAAGAAAAAAAACCTTGAGAGAACCAGACTCAGTTCGGCACGACCATTTTAATTTCTCCGCTGGCCAAAAGTTTTGTGCAGAGCTGCAGTTTCAGCGGTGGAGGCTGGAAGCTGGCCTCAGCGAAGACTCGTCTGTCGCTGTAGCGTCACTGGAATCAGTCTCATACTCTCTGAATAGTGAAGTTTCATAAGGTTTATGTTTTTAGCTACATGCTTGCTTTTATCCATGACTGACCTATAATGTTATATGGCACAAAATAATTCAAGAGCATTCAGAAATTTGATGCTCTTTTTTTTTTTTTTTTTTTTTTTTTTTTGCGCTATCACAGTTTAATCACATCGGGAAAACTGAACTTTTATTTTCTGGTTTTGTTCCGGAAATTATTAATTTACAAATTAAGCACTGCACAGAGCCATCAAGGCAAGGCAAGTCTTTTAATGGCTCGTTTCCACTGACTGGTACAGTACAGTTCTGGTCACCTTTATCAAGCTTGCGTTTCCCCCACAAAGGGTACCCTTTTGGTGGGCGTGGTGTATGATCATGCTCGCTCAAATAAATGTCTAGAGTAAAGCTGTACGGGTCGCTTACATATCAGATGCTTTACACACATTAATACTTGTTTATAAATGTTTATTACTAACTTTTCTATGAACATGATTATAACTGCAGATCAATGACAATAGCCTACTGTAACGTCTGTAATTATATTAAATAAATACATAAATGCAACATCTATGATTACATACAGCCCCTTACAGTCTCCGATATATTATTAATTACAGAAAAACTACACACATCATACATTTAGTACTTATTTGAGTTCAAAAACACACGCAATATAGACTACAGTCAGCGCAAACCTCTCATCTGTGTCTGTAATCTTCAGCAGCACATGTAAGCTCTGTTAGATAGTCATTTTGTCATTCCCAGTTCATAATAATCCAAAAGGCGAAGGTATTCATGGCAGTTTGTTCATGATTCAGGTTGCTAAAACAATTTTGCTCCTGTGTTATGACGGCTTCTCCTTTTTTTCCGCGCTTCACTCTCGCGCTTGTCCTTTTCTTTCTGAATGGATCAGATGACGTAGACACCTCAGTAATCACGCACACGATATTATCATCATCTCAGAGAAGTTCGTTATATCAAATAAAGACGTGATCGCGAGCTCCCGGAAGAAAGAGAATAACGCTCGCACTTTTAGACGGGCTCCTAAAGCAACAACAGCACACGGCAGATTTTTCTTCTTGGCTTTGTGTCTGTTCATCAAGACGACGAAAAGGTTTCTTTGAGCTCTGGTCATCCATGGCTAGTTATTATATGCATATAGTATATCTATGTAATGTCTCGGCTGTGTATTTGAACATGGCGGATCCTTTGTTTACATTATGTGTAGCTCCACGAGCTCGTGACGTATCTCTGTAACCAATCAGCGCTCAGCTGCGCTTGTAGCTCCACCTCTTGGTACCCTTTCTCGATTTTGGTGCCGAAAAAGTGGTACGGTTTGGTTCGGTACACGTATTGACAGTGGAAATGGCCATAAAAGCGTACCGAACAGTACCGTAACATACCACTTAGTGGAAACAGGCCATTATAAAGCACATTTCATACACACTGGCAATTCAATGTGCTTCACATAAACATGAATAAAAGAGATGTGTATAAGAAAATAAAGCAAATGATTAAAAACAATTATAAACAGATGAAAATGTGTTAAACAGGTGATAAAAGAATGAAAAAGAAGAGAAAAACGTAATAGTGTGATCTGTGGGCCATAGCACAGTGCTCATTCAGTAAAGGCACAGCTAAACAAATGTGTGTTCAGTGTTGATTTGAATGTGAGCCATCCAGATTTTGACACTCTGTTGAAGTCTGTGAGAAACTCACACCTGAGCAATGCACATGACTTCATTCTCCATATGAGAGGATTCTTTAAGCCGCAGCGCCAAATAAGCCTTTTATATAAAGTATTAAACACATTTCAGTAGTTCAGCTCTTTCTGTCACTTTCATTTTATTCCTATTACACACAGCTCATCTTTCAGGTTTGTTTTGTTAAATTTTTATGTCTGTTTTGTTCCATGCTTCAGTTCCATGTCAACAGCTCCTTTAGAAATATTATTCCCTAGAAAAACCATGATAATGTGTTCCCTACTTATTTTCCCCACTGTATCAGTTCCTCAGGGTTACATTACACTCCCTGCTGTACTTTTTCACACACAAAACAAGGAAATTAACAAAAATATTCAAAAACATCATATATTTCATGCTTTATAAATACAGCAGAAGTCAGAATTACTAGTCCCCCCCCCCCCCCCCCCCTTTTTTTAAATATATTTCCTAAATTATGTTTAACAGAGCAAGGAAATTTTCACAGTATGTCTGATAAAATACCACTGTTACACAATAACTTGCCTAATTACCCTAACCTGCCTAGTTAACCTAATTAACCTAGTTAAGCCTTTCAATGTCACTTTAAGCTGTATAGAAGTGTTTTAAAAAGATCTAGTCAAATATTATTTACTGTCATCATGGCAAAGATAAAATGAATCAGTTATTAGAAATGAGTTAATAAAACTATTATGTTTAGAAATGTGTTAATAACTCAGGGGGGTGAATAATTCCGACTTCAACTGTATATCAGTATATATTGTGATATGATTATATTGATACATATTGCGATATGAATATAATTTTACCAGATGAATTGAACAGCTCTATTTGGAAAGAATTCATTCATTCAGATCTACTGACATGATCAAGTCTTTTTCTATACAGTGCATCTGCATACATTATAATAAACGATAAGCAAAAATAAATAAACAGGGCTCCAGTCTGAAGAGTCTAACAGTGTTCAAGTACAGAAATGTATGGTATAAATAATTTTAAAATGATTATATTTAATAATATCTTCATCTTTTAATAAATAATCTAATCCTGCAATGTGACTATTGCAGATACATGCATTGTGATATCGATGCTCAAACGATAAATTGTTTAGCCCTATATTTAGTATAGGTTTTGCCATGAGTTTTGCTAATACTGCTGATATGACATTAAAACATGAATGAATGAATGAACAAACTAATAAATAAATAAGTGATTGAATGGATGAAAGAATGAATGAATATATTAATACATGAATGAATGAATGAATGAACAAATAAATAAATATACGAATTAATGAATAAATGAATGACTAGATTAATGAATACATTAATGAATAAACAAATAAATGAATGAATGGATAAATGAATAAATAAACAAATGAATGAATGAATGAATGAATGAATGAATGAACAAATGAATAAAATAATAAATGAGTGAATGAATATATAAATTAATGAATCAATGAATAAAATATGAATAAATTAATAAAAAAATAATAAAAAAATTTGAATGAATTATAAATAAATGAATAAAAAATACATGAATTAATAAATACATGAATAAATAAATGAATGAATGAACAAATAAATGAATGAAGGAATGAATGAATTAATTAATATATAAATACATGAATGAACGAATAAATGATTGAATAAATGATTGAATTAATAGATTAATGAATGAATGAACAAATGAATGAATGAATTAATATATAAATACATGAATGAATGAATAAATAAATAAATGAATAAATGAATGAATGAATGAACAAATGGATGGATGGATGGATGGATGAATGAATAGATTAATGAATAAATGAATCAATGAACAAATGAATGAATGAATGAATGAATGAATGAACGAACGGATGGATGGATGGATGGATGGATGGATGAATAGATGGATGGATGAATGAATGAATAGATTAATGAATAAATGAATCAATGAACAAATAAATGAATGAATGAATGAATGAACAAACGAATGGATGGATGGATGGATGGATGAATAGATTAATGAATAAATTAATCAATGTACAAATAAATGAATGAATGAATGAATAAACAAACAAATTAATGAATAATTGATTGATTGAATGAATGAATAATATAATGAATAAGTAAAATTAAAATAAAAATAAAAAATTGAATGAATAAATAAATAAATGAATAAATAAATAAATACTTGAATAAATGAATAATTAAATGAACAAATGAAAGAAGGAATAAATAAATGAATGAATGAATGAATAAAATTAAAAATTTAATAAACGAATGAATGAATGACATTTTTTAATAAAAATTGAATGAATGAATAAATAAATGAATAAATAAATACATGAATGAATGAATAAATAAATGAATAAATAAATAAATACATGAATGAATGAATAAATAAATGAATCATTATTCATTCATTCATTTTCTTTTCTGCTTAGTGGCTTTGAATAAATGAATATGAAACACAACACTCCATAAGCATTCAAGTTTGGTAAAAATGTATTTTTCCCTCCACACAGGCCAGAACGGCGGACTCAAAAGCACACGTCTGTCTTCTTCCTCATCATCATCATCACAGCTCACAGATGCTCAGCGATTGGCTGTTCTGCTGCCCAATGCTCTGCCTCCGGGTTTCTGTGTGTGCTGCTCGCTCTGTTGTAACGGGAACCAGCAGGATTGTGCTCTCTTCCAGAGCGCCGTGCCGTCCGCTGCCCTCCACATGGGCTCCTGCTGCGTCCAGGGCGTCCCCTGTTTCTGCATGCAGCATCACTGGCCGGAGCATCTGCAGAACCAGCCCAACATGGCCACGCTGAGGTGAGCACTACGCTTTGGTTGGTAGTAGTTATGCTCTGGTCTTTTAAATGTAATGCATACATCGTCAGCACACAATACATCGAACACCAATTCATGGCAGGTTACTTCATAACAACATAGCACACGAAAGACAAACTCTCTGTCAGAGTCCTGCTCTGAAACGTGTGGGTCTGCGGGTCTGCAGCTGGATGTATCTCCACTGATACACATATAGACAGAATAGACTCCTGTGAGCCATAATCATAGGAACACACCAACAAGCTGCTTCGAGTGGATTGGAGAGAGAGAGAAGAGAATACCTGTCAAATTATAATAACAAAAAATGCCTACCGAACTGTGACGAGAGAACCAAACGTTTTTTATTTTTATCATGAATCGCCCGTTTCCCATGTGTGATGTAGTGTAGTCTGGCGGAGCGTGAGCAGTGATTGATGGCTTTTGTTGAGTGAGAAAGAGAGATCTGACATGTACCAGTCTGGGGTCGAGTCTCCTGTTGAACTCTTCCCGACACGCTTCATTTACCTGAACACACGGATCCTCCTCACCAGGTGCAACACGCTTTCACGTTAGGATGTGCTGGGTGTAATTGGGTACAATTATAAATAAATGAATAAAAGAATGAATGAATGAATAAATTAATATATAAATATATGAATGAATGAACGAATAAATGAATGAATCAATGAATAGAATAATGAATAAATAAATAGATTAATAAATGAATGAATGAATAAAAAAATAATGAATAATTGAACGAATAAATGAATGAATCAATGAATAAATAAAAAAATTTTTATAAAAAATTTGAATGAATGAATAAATAAATGAATAAATAAATACATGAATGAATGAATAAATAAATGAATACATAAATAAATTAATAAATAAATGAATGATCGATAAACTAATAGATTAATGAATGAATGAATGAATGAATTAATATATAAATACGTGATTGAATGAAAAAATAAATAGTAAATAGATTAATTAATAAATTATTATTACGTATGTAGAACGTATGAATGAATGAATGAATGAATGAATAGATTAATGAATAAATTAATGAATGAACGAATAAATGAATGCATGAATGAATGAATAAACAAATAAATTAATAATTGAATGAATGAATGAACGAACGAATAAATGGATGAATCAATAAAAAAATGAATGAATAAAAAAATTGAATGAATGAATAAATAAATACATGAATGAATAAATAAATGAATACATGAATGAACAAATGAATAAACAAATGAATGAATGAACGAATGAATGAATAAATGAATTACTATATAAATACATGAATGAATGAATGAATGAATGAATAAATTAATTACTATATAAATACATGAATGAATGAATGAATGAATGAATGAATGAATAAATTAATGAAAGAGAGATCTGACATGTATCAGTCTGGGGTCGAGTCTCCTGTTGAACTCTTTCTGACACGCTTCATTTACCTGAACACACGGATCCTCCTCACCAGGTGCAACACGGTAAAACCAGAGACCGCTTTCACGTTTGGATGTGCTGGGTGTAATTGGGTACACACAAAAATTTTTAAACGTAAAAATAAGTACAGTGATTACGTTTCATTTGTTAAAGTTCACACTTAGCTGACGATTGATTATAAAGCTTGTTTGGCATGCCGGGAGAGAGCCCTGAGCTCATAAGATCCTCGAGCTCGGGGCTCCCTCCAGTCTGCAAAGCGTGAGGGGTGTTTGAGCTCAGGTAGATCTCGGGAACTCCCCTGCTGTAGTAGCTGATGAATAGATAGTGATGGCTCTTTAGAGCTAACTACTTACTAGGAGCATGTCTATGATTTGGATTAGTCAATTAGATTGCATGTTTTTGGACGGTGGGAGGAAACTGGGGATCCCAAGGGAAACCCATGTGAGCACGGGGAGAACGTGTAAACTCCGCACAGAAACAGCGGCTGGCTTGGTAAGGACTAGAACCAGTGACGTTTTTGCTGTGAGGAAACAGTGCTAACCATTGGGCCACCATGCCACCCATCTAAAAAAGGAAGAGGAGTAGGGGTGGAAGGGGGGATTCTTCAAAATGAATCATGTCAACGCCACAGCCTACCTGAGTATTGTTGCTGACCATTTCCATCCCTTTATGAGCACAGTGTACTCATCTTCTGATGGCTACTTCCAGCAGGATAACGCACCATGTCATAAAGCGTGAATCATCTCAGACTGGTTTCTTTAACATGACAATGAGTTCACTGTACTCAAATGGCCTCCACAGTCACCAGAGCTCAATCCAATAGAGCATCTTTGGGGTGTGGTGGAACGGGAGATTTGCATCATGGATGTGCAATCATGAGCAAAATCTCTGTGGAATATTTCCAGTGGCTTGTTGAATCTCTGCCATGAAGGATTAAAGCTGTTCTGAAGGCAAAAGTGGATCCACCCCGAAACTAGTAAGGTGTACCTAATAAAGTGGCCGGTGAGTGTAGTTATTAAGGTTAAATTTAGTTTGGTTTAGGTACTGAGTAGAGAATATTGAATAAGATCATTCAAAACATGTACTTTATATGTGCTAATAAAGAGCCAATATCTAAATAAGAGGCACTTGTAAATAAGCCACGAGGTAATAGTTCACACCGAGATGCTTTTTGCTCATGTTTTTCGTCGACGTTTAACGCCTCGTGGCTAAATAAAGAGCACCAATGTGATCGTGCAAAACTGCAGGTGTAAAAGAGTCATTTTTAAAGAGACGCCTCATGCTCGTTTTTTTGTTTTGACACTCCGCGTCTTAAACTTCTTCACCAATTAGATCGGCACTTTTGTTCACGTGCACGGAGCTCCTGAAGTTAAACTGTCCATGCGAGCGCACATTGAAGAAGTTGCCCAGAGGCGATATGAACGTGAAGCTGCTCATCACACTGGTGAACAATAATCATCTCATCATTGCTAGAGCTGGAGCTGCTACTTGAACCATCCATGCTTGTTCGAAACGCCAGAAACTTTAACGGCCCGTTCACATGGGGTGTCAACGCTTCTTATTCACTTTTAATGGGTGACGTCAAGCATTGCCGAACTGAATTGTGAGTCCGTCAGCGCTTGAAAAGTCGAGAGGTCCCAACTTTTTTGGCGCCGACGGACTCACAAGCGTCATCCAATCAGATCGCTGTATGCAAATACACCAGCTCAGACAGTAGCCGATTGCGGACTAATTTCATTGGCTGTCGCTGCTATGACGATCACGTTAGCCCCAACTTTAGGCTGAAGCCTTGGCTGCATCCGAAACCGCATACTTCCATACTATGTAGTACTCCAAAATCAGTATGCGAGCCGAGTAGTACGTCCGAATTCATAGAATCCGAAAATCAGTATGCGAGAAGCACCCGAATGACTTACTACTTCCGGCGAGATTCTGAAGTGCGCAACCCATGCACGCTGCGCTATCCCATGATGCCCCGCGAGATAATTAATGAATGGGAGTGAAGCGATACAACTGACGCAGGTGGATTACGTGACCATGACAAAATGGTGGATGTAGTACATATGTCCGAATTACGTTCATACTGCACACAGTCATACTGTATAGAGCGTACTTTTCTAACGGCCGAGTAGTACGTTTAAATTCAAATGCAGTACCTACTGAGTAGTAGATGGTTTCAGGCGCAGCCCTTGTGTGAATCGGGCGTAACAACAAGCGTCTCAACTTTCTTCTTCTTCTGTGTTACAAGCATGTGTCAGAGCATAGATATATACACTAGATATCGCATATGGACCCTGAGCATGCGTCAATAGCGCCGCCACATTGGTACAGTGCTCCCAGGACAAGTGTCACTCAACCGCACTAGTCAAGACAGTGTTATTACGTGAAGATGCTGGACTTTAGCGCTGTCTACGGGTGTAGTAACGAGCAAACAAAGAAAACAAAGCACAAAGGCAGAACAATTCATAGGTAATATTAAGTTTTTTACGTTTTTGTATGTTCTGAACTTTTGTGCTAATCAGGTAACGTTATTGATGATAATACAGTCACTTACTGCATTCACCCTACGGCAAAGCAGCTCCAACTCGCACTAAACACTCGGCTTATGCTAGTTTTGTTGAATAAACTCAGCAAACAATGCAAAAGAAATATGACAACGAGATGCTGCGCTGCCAGAAACTTGTATTATTGTCGGCTAGTGAAGGAGTCGTTCATAACGGAAATTCATTCACAAACGAATCGCTCCCTCCGTCAGTATGAGAAGTGAAAGCAGGAGAGGAGGTGTGTTTCAGGACATGATTAGATCAAGTTTAACAGGGAGGGTGGATAGTACATTTCTGTACACACAAACACAAGCTTTTTGTCAGGAAAAAAAGCCATCAATGTAGAAAAGTGATGTAAAATTATAATTTTCGTGATTAAAAAAAAAATTGCATACTAACATCCAGGAAAACTCCCGATCATAGACATGTGTATATGTGTATATCTCTGGCTTTGGATGGCCACAGTCCTTCACTGTGCCTTGGTCTCGCATTCATTTCAAAGGAGCGCTACCCTGTAGCAAGATGGCAGCTCTATTGACGCATTCCTTCCAATAGTCAACAACAGGGTAGGCGACATCTAATGTATATATCTATGGTGTCAGAGACTTAAATTTAATATCATTGCACCCTGAGCATCTGTTTTTCATTAAAGGGCACCTATGGTAAAAAATCTACTTTTCAAGCTGTTTGGACAGATCTGTGTGTTGGTATAGTGTATAGACCGTCATACTGGGGTGATATAAACACACCCAGTCCTTTTTTTTCAATTTAGCTACAAAAAAAAGGGTCAGCCAATTGGAGCTGTTTTCAAATCAATCGCACCATTACGTAGGTGTGCGATCCCCCCGCCCACCGAATTGATTGACGGCTGCGCGCATTAACATGTTCCGGTAGTCGCGTGTATATGTCAACAAGACCAGGCAGACATACGCAAAGCAACCGAGAATAAAAGGTCTGTTCTGTTCGCTGGGATCAGCAATCATCATCAAATGTGATTAAGAGTGAGTTTCACATGTTTAAAGTGTTTTAAAACAGAGTATGTGTGTAATTAATTACAGCGTTTTACTTCAGCTTTACTTCATCAGCACAGCCGCGTGTCAGAACAATTATAAAAGAAGACGCTTCAATCCCGGTTTGTGGAAGTTAAAGCAGGTTTATTTTGTACATTAGCATAAGAGATATCCACACTTGAGGTTAGCCTTAACTAGGCTAAGCGCGCTCTGTCTGTCTGCCTGCCTGTGTGTTTGTGTCATTAGCGGTGTGTGTGTGTGTGTGTGCGCGTAACGATATTGTGTGTGACTCATCAATGCAACTTCACAATACTGATTAGCAAAGGTTAGTTCTTACTGTAGTATCTCACAAACGCTACGTGAGACCTTCTTCCTTTAAGTCTGTCTGTTGTCTGACGCAGCTGAGGGAGGAGGCATGTAGAAACAGTGGGCGGGAAAGAATCGTCTTAAAGGCGCAGTACGACAAAACCACCCCCTGCTGGAAATCAGTATAAAAGAGCATCTTGTAAAAGGTATAATGAAAAATCTGATGGGTATTTTGATCTGAAACTTTATATACACATTCTAGAGACGCAAAAGACTTATATTAAATCTGAAAAAAGGGGTAACCTAGGTGCCCTTTAAGCGCCATCTACTGTCAAGGAGTGATACTGCATACTCGCCGCAAAGGAAAATCGCTCTGGTTTGAAAGCAGAAAAACGTCTCAAAAGGCTGACGATAAATGCAAACGGAAAGCGGCGTGTACGAGCCTTTACTCTTAACATTTTTTAAGTGTTTATTTGTTTATAAGGCTCAAATTTTAAAGAATTAAAAGAGTTTTCTATTTATATTAATTAGTATTGAGTCAAGTAATAAAATGACTTGAGTAATTAGGTTACTTTTTAAGACAAATGTAATTTAAGTACAATTTTGATGACGTAATTAAGTAATATTTTGGTTGAGCTGAGCCAACACTGGTGCTGGTGATGTTTTGGTGCTTATTTAATTATTGAAGCATCAGGTTTGTTGTGATCGGTTGGTTTTGTTAGCACTTGCACTTTCATTTAGGCCAGAAACAGTGGTAAACGGTGGAAACTTGTCTTGTCTTGTGTAAGTCAACAGATGCTTCAGTCGAGCAGTTCAGCTCCTATTCAGGAGGATGTTTGATCAACGTCAGACAGAAACTTTGATAGATCTGTCCTGATGTTTAGAGAATTACAGAAGCTTCCAGGCCTTTGTTCAACTCAAAGGAAGATATTCGTGAAACATAAAGAGCTGTGTGTGTGTGTGTGTGTGTGTGTGTGTGTGTTGTGTGTGTGTGTGTGAGTGAGTGTGTGTGTTTGTGTGTGTGTGTGTGTGTGTGTGTGTGTGTGTGTGTGTGTGTGTGTGTGTGTGTGTTTGTGTGTGTGTGTGTGTGTTTGTGTGTGTGTGTTTGTGTGTGTGTTTGTGTGTTTGTGTGTGTGTGTGTGTTTGTGTGTGGTGTGTGTGTGTTTGCTTAAATATGTGTTGTTGCTTTTTGCATCTCTCTGTGTGTGTGTGTGTTTGCTTAAATATGTGTTGTTGCTTTTTGCATCTACGTGTGTGTGTGTGTGTGTGTGTGTGTGTGTGTGTGTGTGTTTGCTTAAATATGTGTTGTTGCTTTTTTGCATCTACGTGTGTTTGTGTGTGTGTGTGTGTGTGTGTGTGTGTTTGCGTGTTTGCTTAAATATGTGTTGTTGCTTTTTTGCATTTACAATTGTGTGTGTGTGTGTGTGTGTGTGTGTGTGTGTGTATGTGTGTGTGTGTGTGTGTTTGTGTTTGTGTGTGCGTGTGTGTGTGTGCGTGCGTGCGTGTGTGTGTGTGTGTGTGTGTGTGTGTGTGTGTGTGTGTTTGTGTGTTTGTGTGTGTGTGTTTGTGTGTGTGTGTTTGCTTAAATATGTGTTGTTGCTTTTTTGCATCTACATTTGTGTGTGTGTGTGTGTGTGTGTGTGTGTGTGTGTGTGTGTGTGCGCGCGTGTGTGCGCGCGTGTGTGTGTGTGTTTGAATGCATTTGTGTGTTTGCTTCAGCATTTGTGTATGTACACGTGAATGAGTTTTTCAGAGTGTGTGTGCATGTTAGTGAGTGTGAGTTACGTGCTTCAGTGTGTGGATATGTGTGCGTGGTTTCATTTGTTTGTGTGTGGGTGTGTATGCGTTTGTGTGTTTCTGAGTACGATTGTGCATGTACAGGTTTAGTGTGTATGTGTTTGCGTGGGTTGTGCGTGTTTGCATGTGAGTCAGTGTGTGTATGTTTGTATTTGTATTTGCACTTGTTTGTGTTGCTTCTAATTTTGTCTGTGTTTCTCAGAGTGTGTATGTTTGTGTGTGTGTGTGTGTGTGTGTGTGTGTGTGTGTGTGTGTGTGCACTTCTTAGTGTGTGTGTGATTTGTATGTGCATTTATGTGTGTGTGTGAAACAGCTGCAAGCCTCGACCGGCCAACTAGCCTAAAAATGATCTTTGTGTTCTCGATTTCAGGCTGTCATCTTGAGAAGTCTTTACATGTTATCAGGAACAACAACTGTTTAGCTTGTGCCTCTCAATCTCCACCACATAAATCACACGCTGACATCTACATTCGGTTCTAAAGGATAAATGCAAGCTAATCTTCATCTAGACTTTCACCAAATTAATTAATATTATTAAATCTAGGGCTGGGCGATACGGCCAAAAAAATGATCACAATCTTTTTTTCATATCAGATGAAATCGGTAACTCGGGATTCACTGATCCAAATACTTTGATCAGATATCGGTTTGATACCGCATATTTTTGCTGGATTGGGTATCGACCAGCTGGTACCGATCCAAATCTTATCTTGCGCATGCGCTATATTCAGTGTAATTTATAAGCCAACAAAAGCCACGACGGTAGTCTATTATAAGGCACTAGAAAGTTGTCATGTAGGCCTACCATATCCTAAATGTTCTGAAGCCATTCACAGGGTTCGTACGGGTGCTGGAAATCCTGCAAATTGCTTGATTTTTAATATCACAGAAAAAATGACAATGACTAAATTTTTTACGTTAAGTGGCTGTAAACCGTTTATTTATGTTAACCCTCTCAAGGCAGCCGTTGCTGATTTGCAACAGTTAAAAGCATAGATTTTGCCTGTTTTTAAAATTTAATTTGAGCCTGAAAGAGTTCAATTCAAACCAACAAATTAAATTTAATAAAATTTTAATTAATTCGTTTAAATTCAGCCCAAATAAATTGTTTACAGCCACTTAACGTAAAATATTGAGTAAATCCAAGCAATCATCTCTAAATCATTTTTTTCAGTGTATAGTGTTCTCAAGGTTAGAAAAGTGCTTGGATTTTGGATAAAGTGCTTGAACCTGCTTGAATTTGAAGTTACCGGGCTCCAAATCGAGACTATTTTAGTTGCTTATGCGCCCAAACGCTTAGCCATGCAAGCTCAAAATTTATTTGAAAGCATTTGTGCTTAAAATTGTTAGCTAGCTCTCTGCAACTCTCACATGGTTGCCCACTGAAGCTAAGCAGGGCTGCGCCCGGTCAGTACCTGCATGGAAGACCACACGGGAAGGTTGCTGCCGGAAGTGGTGTTAGTGAGGCCAGCAGGGGGTGCTGAACCTGCGGTCTGTGTGGGTCCTCATGCCCCAGTATAGTGACGGGGACTCTATACTGCTCAGTGAGTCATAGGCTGCGTCCAAAACCACATACTTCCATACTATATAGTATGCTAAAATCAGTATGAGCCGAGTAGTACTGTCTGAATTCATAGAATTCGAAAATCAGTACGCGAGAAGCAGCCGGATGAGTTACTACTTCCGGCGAGATTCTGAAGTGCGCATCCCATGCACTCTGCGTTATCCCATGATGCCCCGCGAGAGAATTCATGAATGGGAGTAAAGCGACACAATTGACGCATTTAGGTCACGTGACTATAACAAAATGGCGGATGTAGTATGTTCGATTTCCATTCATACTTTTCACGTTCATACTGTATAGAACATACTTTTCTAACGGCCGAGCAGTACGTTTAATTCAAATACAGTACCTACTGAGTAGTAGGCGGTTTCGGACGCAGCCATGGCCTCCTAACCCTCCCCATATAATAATTGGCTGGTGTGTGGTGTGCGGTCTGGCGCAAGTGGATGCTGCACGCTGGTGGTGGATGAGGAGATCCCCCCCGATTGTGCAAAGCACTTTGGGTGCCCAGAAAAGCGCTATATAAATGTAAGGAATCATCATCATCAGTTTGCATTGCAAAATGTTCACCGAATGTGCATATTTAGGACACATTAACGCAGAATTTTTTTCCTTAAAACACAAAACGCGGCACTTAAAAATAGTTTAAAACAGTTGATATATAACTTATTATTTGTCATCTTAATAGCAACAATGGTCTTTTCATTTGCTGCAATATTAGTTTAATCTTAGTGAATGCAAGCCCTTTTGCGATGGTGAACGCGCTGCAGTTGCACGACTGACAACATTGTGACGAATAAATGAAGGATTGAATATAACGTCTCGTGATTAAAATGTGTGGCAAGCGCTGCTAACTGCAAACTCCATCCCTCAGGCTTTACAGTGAATGCCTCGGACCCATAAGGATTTAATTTGTTACATGAATTTTGATTAGCAATGCACATGAAATATCAAAAACGACTGGTCATGGAAGTTTGGTGGTACACCCAAACACAATCTGACTGTAAGAACGAGACCAAAAACTTACAGATATCCAATAACTGAACTTACATGTATATAATTTGTGTATATGTATATAATTTGTGTATTGCTCTATATCTCGTGTGTTTTAAGCAGTGTGTAAGCGAGGCGCACAACTAACGCACTCTGCGCTGGACTTTGATCTGATCTATTGAACAGTCTTCTATAGTTCCTCAAAATAGCAATGCGCCAGCAATGCGCCTCAACACACCTCCTTTTTTAAACCAGAACGCCTATGGGCGCACATATGAGTGCAAATGCATTTGCTATTTAAACAGCGTGGCGCAAAACGTCAAAACGACTGTTGTGCCAAGCTGAAACTAACAAACAACAATTGCGTAGCGCCTTGCGCCGGGTATATAATAGGGCCCATGGTGTCACTGCACAACATTTAAGACAGTGAGGGAATTAATTACTTAGCCTGCCATGTTTTTTGTTTCAAAATAGCTTAAATGTTTCTTAAAAGAAAATAAATTGTGTTCAGTTGGTTGGAGAAGTAGTTTGTTTTTTTACCCAGACATTTCAAAGGACATATTTTAGAGCAGTAATCACAATACGGTGATTACTGAGCGTAACTGTGGTGCGTGAGGAGCCGCTGAAGATGCCCAGTGAAGATCAAAGCCCACCTGATCCCATAAACCAGCATCAAAGCAAGCAGGACCCAGTCATAACCTCAAATTAGGCCGATGTCTAGCTTGCTTATCCTCGTTTACCAAACAGATTGAAGGGTGAGGGAACAGCTGGAATGCATTACGCTGATCTGGGACCGTCTTGTTTTCGATGCTGACGCTACAGGTGCGGTTATTATTGTGCCGATCAAAGAGAGGATCCTTGCAGAAATTGCACTTGAGTGAATGCTTTTTTGAAGGAAGGATTCTAATAAATAGTGGATTTTTTTTCTTCCCAGAAATGTTTTATTAGGTACTGTCATGTGTTCTGGGTTTCATATACACTACCTGACAAAATATCTCAGTTGTAAGAGCAACAAGTAATAAGTTGGCTTCTAGTTGATCATTTGGAAAAGTGTCAGAAGGTGGATTTTTCTGATGAATCATCTGTCGAGCTGCATCCCAATCAACACCAATACTGCAGAAGACCTACTGGAACCAGCATGGAGCCAAGAGTCTTAGAGAAATCAGTCAAGTTTGATGAAGGAAGGAAGTCATGGTTTGGAGTTACATTCAGATCTGCAGAGTGGATGATCAACACCAACAGCCTGAGGGGTCAAGACATTTGTGCTGCCCGTTACATTACAAACCACAGGAGAGGGACAATTCTCCAGCAGGATAGCGCTCCTGCTCAAACTTCAGCCTCCACATCAAAGCTCCTGAAGGTCAAGCTGCTCCAGGATTGGCCAGCCCATTCACCAGACATGAACATTATTGAGCATGTCTGGGGTAAGATGAAGGAGGCGTTGAAGATGAACGCAAAGAGTCTTGATGAACTCTGGGAGTCCTGCAGGAACACTTTCTTTGCCTTTTCAGAAGACTTTATTAATCAGTGATTTGAGTCTTTGGCTTTCATATGAGCCACTTCTGATACCAAATGACCAACTAGAAGTCAAGTTATTATTTGCTGTTCTTAAAACTTGGATAGGCGACAATATTACTGTCAGGTAGAGTAGATTTTTATATGGCAATGACAGAATTTTTACTGCATTATTAGTGCACTTGATGGTTATACATTATTTTTACTACTGTGTACTTGAGGGAGAATTTGGTTTATTGATTGTTGCTTTATCAAATCACACACATGGTTAGGACACTGTTTTGAATTTTTTAGGGCTTTTTATTTATTTATTTACTTGATAGAAATGTTGCACAATTGCAACAAGGGGAAAAATAAGGGAAATAAAGGCTCATTTTCATGCTAATATTAATAGTAATAATTAATAAATATAATAAATAATATATAAATATATAATAATAATAATAATAATAAATATAGTAAAAAATAATATATATAATAATAATAATAATAAATATAGTAAAAAAAATGAATGTTAGTAAAAAACAATTAGATTAATTGTATTATGATTGTTATTTTGTAGTATTTTGTTTTTATTATGATTGTTTTATTTTTAATATTATTATTGTTATTACTGTTATGCTAGTATGACACATTTATAAACATAGCACCTTATAAAATGCGTTATACAAAGCAAATTGTTTCAAGCCATGAATAATATTAATAATAAACATGTTACATTAAGCACAAAAGTCATAACAAACTTAATATTAAGTTATTTTATTTATTATATGTTTTACATTTTTGCACTTATTTCCAATTAAAATAGCCTAATTGCAACATTTCTATGCTTCATTTATTTTCATGCATTGGTTAAAATGTAGGGATGGTTTGATACCTGCTTTTTATTACAGGTTTGACAAGATGAATGGATGCTGTGTGTATTTTAAATGCATCAGTATGCAAATATTTACTGAGAAGCTGAAAATACCTCCTCATGAGCTGCTTGTGCATAAACAAACACCGTGCCAGGCTTCACTTTGTGCGTATTTTTATTTAATTAAATCCCAGCCATTGTCATTTAATAATTCCTGTAAGCCATATCACCATTTTGCTTTTATAAAAGGTGGAGCTTTTTCCATGGACGTGTGTTTTGATCTATCTTGGCATCTCTCAAAGTCTCTTTCTTTACCTGTCTGTGCAAATTTCCTGCCTTTGCCTTTCATTTCCTCTCTTCCTGCTTCTGATTTCATCTCTCGTTCACACTCAAAACCTCTCTTCTACCTTCAATCGCACACTTTTCTCTAGACGTAGAGCTCATAGTGGAGGTTTTATTGTATTATTATTATTTTTTTTATCAGTGTTGTGTTGCAGAGACTCATGCAACACTGTAACTCATATTAACCTTTACTTTATATCTACAGAATCGTGAGAAAATCGTGATCTTTATTTTAGGCAAAAGAAATGCGATTCTCATTTTAGCCCGAATCATTCAGCTCTAATATATAGACATCAGCATTTTTAATGAGGTCTTAATAAGTAATGTATTTGACTCTCTGATTCCTGTATATACCCTGTCATGGGAATCGCTCCAGCACTAAGGTCGTGAACTTCTCGTTTAGTGCCTAGAAAAAAGAGGCTGGGTTTAGTGAATG
Organism: Danio rerio; assembly: GCF_052040795.2. Classification (NCBI taxonomy): domain Eukaryota; kingdom Metazoa; phylum Chordata; class Actinopteri; order Cypriniformes; family Danionidae; genus Danio; species Danio rerio. Next base: position 55,731,028 of record NC_141040.1, on the reverse strand, counting down.
AATCAAAGTCTTTAAATCTCTCCGTCAGGCTTTGGTTAAAGTGGCATTAGCCGGAGCATGTCTGCTGTTTGCATCTGGATGTTGTGCGCTAACAAAGACTCTGCCTGAGGTGTGTGCTGCACTAAATGAGTTTGGCCCTGTCTAGACATGCTCCATATCAAAGCAGAGTCTCTGAGCCGGACACACACACTCACTCACTCACTCACTAGGGGTGTCAAAATTAATCGTTTCTTCGGTGCACCGCGATGGACAATTCGGTATCGGTTCAGTAATAATCATAACCGGTTATTACTGACGTCATTTACCTTATATGCGCTCTGTCGTGAGGGAGGCGATTGCGAGTATTTACATCGCTCTAACTACTTAAAACCCATAAACTGTGCACAATTTCACTGTGTGTGTTTGCTGGATCAGTCTTTCACTGACCCTATTTCACTGAGATTGAGAGAATGAAAGAACTTCATTTCTTTCTCTCTCTCTCTCTCTCACACACACACACACACACACACACAGTGGCCCATTTGACCTGCTGGCGTGGCTTTTCTTCTCCTCTCGGCTGTTTTACAGCGTTACTTTTGGATAAAGAAACGAGCGCGTGTCTGCAGAGTTTTCTCCACCGTGTCTATCATACATCAGCTGTGAGATCGCCGCTGCCGCCTGCCGCTTATCATTCATCTGAAGAGCGCAGCGCGCAAGAGCCAATCGCAACCGTTTTTGTTGAGGGTGTGACCAATCAAAGAGGTGTAAGAGAACTAGACAAGGATCAGAAAGTGAGCTGGATGTTTATATTTGTTTATATTATTTGCTAAATGCTCGTTTTGTTTAATGGTACAGTTTATGTTTCTGACTGTTTGTATTAAATGACAAAATTATATTACAAATAATATATAAATATATTCATACATTTTTATACAAGAAATGCTGCTGTGAAGAAAATATAAAAACTGTGTATGAAAAGCATCGTCAATGCACCGAGATATCGAATTGAACCGAATCGATGGCATGATAATCGTAACTAAACCGAACCGTGAGACTAGTGTAGGTTCACAGCTCTATCACTCACTCACTCAATGAGCTGAATCTAGTGAGTCTACAGGCTGTAATGCTAATATACCAGTAATCTGGCTAGTTTGATTAAAGTCGCTTTGGATAAAAGCGTCTGCTAAATGACTAAATGTAAGTGAGTGGAGATTTCAGCAACAGCTACAGTTGAAGCCACAGTTATTAACGCTTTTTAAATATTTCTCAAATGATGTTTAACAGATTCTGCAATTTCTCACAGTATGTCTGATAATATTTTTTCTTCTGGAGAAAGTCTTATTTGTTTTATTTTGGCTAGAATAAAAGCAGTTCTTAATTTTTTTAAAACACTTTTGGCATCCACCTTTGACATTCATCCATCTTTAAGATTTTTGACATTCATCTGTGGCACATATCTTTGACGTCCATCCACTTGATATTCATCCATCCATTACATTTATTTATTTATCCATCCATTTATCCGTTCATCCATCCATACCATTTATCCATCCATCCATTTATCCATTGATCGGTCCATTACATCCATCCATGACATCCATTCATCCATGACGTTCATCTTTGGCATCCATCCATTCATCTGTCCATTACATCTATCCAATTATCCTTGGCAACTATTCTTGTCATCCATCCATGACATCCATCCATCCATGTGATCCATCCATCATCCATCCATCCATCCAACCATGACATCCATCCATCTATGACTTCCTTTGACTTTTTTGACATCTTTGGCATACATCCATTTGACATCAATTCTTTCATGACATCTTTGTCATAGATCTTTGGCATCAATCCATGACATCCATCTGACATACATCCATCTTTGACATCTTTGGCATCAATCTTTGGCATCCATCTATTTATCCATAAATCCATCAATGACATCCATCTTTGGAATCCATCCATTTATCCATTCATCCATTCGTGACATCCATTTATTTATCTATAGAATCATCCATGACATCCATCTTTGGTATCCATCCATTTATCCCTTTAGCCATCCATTACATCCATCCGTCCATGTTATCCATCTTTGGCATTCATCCTTAGTATCCATCCATAGGATCCATCCATAGCATCGATCCAACTATGACATCCATCCGTTCATCCATGACATCCATCCATCTATGAAATTCTTTGAATTTTTTGACATGCATATCTGGCATACATCCATTTAACATCAATCCATCCATCCATCAATCCATGACTTGGCATAGATCTTTGGCATCCATCTTTGGCATCCATCCTTGTGTTCATCAATCTATGCATGCATGCCCTTCATCCATGCCATCTATCCACCCATGGCATCCATCCATGCATCTGTCAATGCATCAATCCATCCATAGCATCCATCCATTATATCTATTCATCCATCTGTGATATATATGACATCCATCCTTGATATCTATCATTGGCATCCATTACTGATATCTTTCCATTCATGACATCCATCTTTTGCATCAATCCTTGGCATCTATCCTTGGCATCCATCCATGGCAACCATCCATCCATGACACCCATCCATCCAACCATGACACCCATCCATCCATTCATGCATCAGTCCATCCATCCATGCATCTATCAATCCATGGCATCCATCCATTCATCCATCCCCCCCCAACACTTATCTGAATAACAATGTATGATATCAGGAAGTGTATTATATCAAAAAAATAGTTTAATTTTAAAATTATGCAATTCATTCATTCATTCATTCATTCATTCATTCATTCATTCATTCATTCATTCCACTTTTGCCATTTTAAAGTTCAATAAAAGTGCAGAGAAACAGGCTAAATCCTCCTGCTCCTCATCTGAACAACAGTGTCTTATATCATGAAGTGTATTATATCCATTAAAGTTTAACTGATAAAAATATGCTCTTGATCTTTCATTCAAACTTTCTTTTCCACATTCATTCATTCATTCCACTTCTTGACATTTTTACCCATTTTGAAGTGAAATAAACGTGCATTGAAGCAGCTTAAGTCCCCCTGACCCTGGTCTGGATGTCAGTGTATCATATCATTGAAGGCGTGTTTTACTCTGCATTCCTCAGCGTGTAGCTCAGGCTGTCGAATGCGTGCAGCGGGAGGCCAGCAGATAATGAAGATGTTTCTTGGACAGCTTGTAACTGTTGGCCACAGTGTTGAAATCCAGCCTCCCTGCCTGCAGTCCATATATCCATGTGTGTCAAAGCGAAGAATGCGGAGATATCAGGACTTGACCTCTCGGCCTCGCAGCACTCGTGGATCCAGCAGATGCATGTGTGCACGTCATTCAAACGCGGGTTTTGGGCTGCTTCTACTGGGATTGTTCAATTCAAGTTTACTTGTATTGACCTTATCCTTGATGTCCGAATGACTGCAGCCTTTGTAATCTTTTTGGCTCAAGGCTTCTGGTCTCATTTACTTCCATACTTGTTTACTTCATACTTGCATTTAGACGTTAAAAACAGTTCGATATGCTGTGTAAGAGCCATAGAATTTGTTAATAGTGCTCCAATCCATGTACAGTTTACACATGTTGATATGCTTAGATGTGTACATTCGCTTATTTCACCCCTACTGTTTGTAAGGGTTTGCTTTACCTTTATTGGACTGTGCTAAGTTATATTACGAGATGCAAAAGTGGAGGAAAAACAGAGCAACACAGTTTTTTGACCTCAGTTTATTGTTATACTACATGAGAAACATCTTTAATTGGAACAAAATTGGAGTCAGTTTATTGTCCGACTGATTTCCTGAAAATTCTGATAGTACATGCACATTGTTTATCACATTACAATCAAAATCAGAAATGTTACAGAGTTGTGTAAAGGGTTAGCAATATATAAAGAGTTAACCTGTGGTTATACAGTATGTAGTCTTCTTCTTCTTTGGCCTTAGTCCCATATGATTGCGGGGTCGGCTCTTTTGGAACAAGTCCTCCATTTGTCGCGGTTTAAGGCTTGGTCAGGATGAAGTCGTGCGGCAACAAGGTCGGCGTGTAGCGTATCAAGCCATCGCTGCTTTGGGCGACCTTTCGGACGTTTTCCTTCAACACTGATGTTGAGGCCGGTCTTTGCAAGAGAGTATTCGCTTGCACGTAGTGCGTGGCCATACCACCGAAGGTGGGCTTCTTGCATTTTGTCTCTGATTGGTGCTACATATCGCTGTCAGATGTCATCATTGCAAACATGATCAAAACGGGTGATTCCGCTGATCTATGGCAGCATTTAGTTTTTATCACAGCGAGACGTCTTTCGGCAGTCTTCTTGATCTGCCAGCATTCAGCTCCATACAGGGCGACGGGACGAACAACTGCTCAGTAGACTTTCGATTTCAGATGATCCTTCATCTGACGGTCACAGAGCACGCCAGTTGTCGCAAGCCATTTTGTCCATGTGGCATTGATCCGCGCAGTGATCTCAGGTCGCAGGTCACCATCAGCTGTAATCACCGATCCAAGGTATTTGAATTTTTTTCGTGCGTGGTATGTCGGTGCCACTGACATTCATTGTGCCATCTTCTTTCGGCTTTGGCGTCAAGTACTCGGTCTTCTTGAAATTTAGTCGCACGCCATGTCGTGCCAGTCATTCGTCCCAGGTCTGGACGAATTGCTCCAAGTCAATGTTATTGTTAGAGGCCAAGAACACGTCATAAGCATAGAGTATTGTGTATGGAGCTGGATGCTGAATGTCTCGAGTAATGGTGTCCATTGGAAGAATGAAAAAAAGCGGAGAAAGGGCGCTTCCTTGGTGTACACCTACTGAGACTTGAAATGGCTTTGACGTTATACATTATGTAGTTTCCTTCTAAAACACATAGCATTTACATATAATAATAAAACCTATTCAATGAAAAACTTGTGTATTTAGATGTTTGTTTGTCCTCGATGTTATCGGACTTAGCGGTTAATTTGCACAAGATACTAATGTAATGTGAACGAATGCATTTGAAGAGTTGAATTGTAGTTATGTGATCAATTGTGCATATGCGTTACTATAAAGATGAGCTTTTAGTTAGTTTTCAACTGAGAGGGTGTGGCTGAGTGTCAGACATTAGCGGGAATTCCAGAGTTTAAGAAAACGTTTGACCTCCTTTAGTGGACTTTGCTATTCTGGGTGCTACTAGAAGCCCTGAGTTGATCTTAAGGAGCGGGTGGGATTGTAGCAAGACAGAAGGTTGGTTGGATAAACATGAGCTAAACTATATTTAGAATTTTCTTGACCTGGTAAGAACTGAATTTTGCAAGTTTATTAATAGCAGGTGCATTACAACCAGTAAACAGCATTACAGTAATCTAGTCTAGAGGTCATAATAGCATGAACTAGCTTTTCTGCTTCTGAGATAGAATGTAGATGCAGAAATGCTTTATTTAAAGTCTTAGTGAACCTGAACCTAAAATAGTTTTTCATGGCAAAGTTGACATTTGCAAGGAATTTCTCACAAGCTATGTTTCCATCTTCCTATTTTTATGCACATTTTGGAATATTGAATAAATAATGCCTAATGGGATGCCAAGATGTGCATTTGGAAAACTGAGTCGGATGAACGTTTAAGGTGATAAGAATAAATGTGCATAAACTTTGGCTTAGTCCCTTATTTATCAGGGGTCGCCACAGCGGAATGAACCACCAACTATTCCAGCATATGTTTTACTCAGCGGGTGCCCTTACAGCTGCAACCCAGTACTGGGAAACACCCATACACTTTCGCATTTTCACACACACTCTCTCTCACTTAGCCAAATTAGCCAATTTAGTCCAATTCCCCTATAGCGCATGTGTTTGGCCGTTGGGGGAACAGGAGCACCCAGAGGAAACCCACACCAACACAGGGAGAACATGCAAACTCCTGATGGAAACACATTTACTGAATAAGAACCTGAAGTTACTGACACCTTTAGTTCAGTATGTTGATGTGCTTCCGACTTATATGGAATATTAAGTAGGGGGCGTGGATTTTTTGTGCTGACAATTTTTGGGATTCAAAGCTGAATCTTTCACATAATTATTCCAGTCTTTAATGTCACATAGTCCTTCAGAAATCATACTCGTGTATTGATTTGATGGTTAAATAAGTAAATAAATATCTAAAATTATTGTCATTGTTAAAAATAGTTAAACTGCCTCATATGTTTGTGGAAACCATTAAAACATTTTTAGGATTCTCAAAAAACACTGTTCATTTTCACAATGTCACTATAGCTGACTAAAAGTATCATGTTATGTAAACTATTTCATCATTTTCAACCTTTAAAGTGTATTTTGTACATATCTGGATATTTTAGTTTCACTTTAGTCTGTTTTCTCCTAAACCGCTGAGGTCAGGCAGTAGATCATCATGTACTCTACTGAACTTCAATGTTGTCTTGTTTTCTCTTCAAAGCTCCACATTATTTTCCTTCTCCCCTCTTTGACCTTTAACCTTTGGCTACCATTTCCCCTCCTCACCACACTGTTTTTTTGACCTCACTGCCCTGGATTTTCTTTATTAATTAACCTCATGATCTGTCAGCATTCGTTACTTCTTGCAATAACATTTCTGTGCAAAGTAAGGATGCACAAAAAACCCTTCTGATTTGCAGTTTTTGCGTAATTTCACTGTTCGACAAATATGAGTTGTTCTTTCTTTTTTAGAGTGCGTCAAACACAATTTAATAATAAGGAACACGATATTGAAACACATCAAATATTATTTTAATATTAATTCTGATTGTAATTTCTAAACTATTAACAATTAGGCATGGGAATCAGTCATTTATTCATTTTCCTTCGCCTTAGTCTCTTTATTCATCAAAGTTCACCACAGCGGAATGAACCATCAACTTATCCAGCATATGTTTTACACAGCAGATGCCCTTCCATCTGCAACCCTGTACTGGGAAACACTCATACACACTCATTCACACACAAACACTACGGCCAATTTAGTTTATTCAGATCACCTATAGTGCATGTGTTTGGACTGTGGGGGAAACCAGAGCACCCAAAGGAAACCCACACCAACACTGGGAGAACATGCAAACATACAGACATGTCCTGTGGTCTGATGTAACTAAGATTGAACTATTTGGCCATAATGACCAGTGTTACATTTGGAGGACAAAGGGGAAAGCTTACAAGCCTAGGAACACCATCCCAACTGTGAAGTATGGGGGCGGCAGCATCATGTTGTGGGGCTGTTTTGCTGCAGGAGGGACTGGTCCACTTCACAGCATAGATGGCATCATGAAGACAGAACATTATGTAGAAACACTGAAGCAACATCTCAAGACATCAGCCAGGAAATTAAAACTTACCACAAATGGGTCTTCCAGACAGACCATGACCCTAAGCATACTGCCAAACTAGTTAAAATGTGCTTTAAGGACAACAGAGGGAATGTTTTGGAGTGGCCATCACAAAGCCCTGATCTCAATCCTATAGAAAATGTGTGGGCAGAGTTGAAAAAGCTTGTGCGAGCAAGACAGCCTACAAATCTGACTCCGTTCTGTCAGGAGGAATGGGCCAAAATTCCTTCAAACTATTGTGAGAAGCTTGGGGAAGGAGACCCAAAAAGTTTAAAAGCAAAACAAAAAAAAAAAATACCAAGGATGTACAAATGTATGTAGAATAAATAAATAAATAAATGTATGTAGAAATTATTAAAACATTTTCAAAAACAAATTCTCATTATTCTGGCATTTAGCAAATGTGAATCATTTAGGTAATTCTAACGGACCTATAGTAGTAAACGTTTAGTATGATTTACCATCAGACATTTAAAAAAATGGTTATGTTTCTTATTTTAGAGTGCATGTACACTTCTGGTTTCAACTGTATATAGTGCAAAAAGGCTTGTAAGTTGCTGTTGACATGAAATTTTCCCCAGATGTTGGTAACAACCAAAGAAATCAATTTATGAAAAGAAAACCCATCTAATTAGTTAACAAATTAAGTTATGTGTAATAAAATTAAAAAGCATTGTAAAGCATGAAGAAAGAAAGGTGCATTTCGGCAGTGAAAGCCCAGACAGCAGCTGAAATCTGGTAGTAGTTCTTAAGCAACCCTCTGCCCTTCCTTAGTGTAAATAAATATCAGCTGCTTCAGTCCAACATCTACATTAGCAACCAGGGTGGACATTTCAGCAAGACAATGATCCAAAACACAGCCAAGGAGAGACTCAGATGCTTTCAGAGAAAGAAAATCAAGCTGTAGAATGGCCCAGCCAATCACCTGACTCCAATCCAATAGAGAATGCAGAAAAAAGCTCAGATTTGTTAGACGAGACTTCATTTTTCCAGCATCATGTTGCCTTAAAACACATACTTTGCAATGATATTTTCCTGCATGTTCTATCCAGAATCATCAATTGCAAGTATTAAAGTGTGCACTAAAATACTGAACTAATTCCTTTCTTTCCTGGCTGACCAGAAAACAAACAGTTGCACCCATCCAAGTATGAAATAATAAACTCAAACAATCACACAACGGGGGAAACTCCCAAATAGCATTGAAGAGCTGTTGCACTCCAGTGGAACAATCCATCCCGATATCTCATAACTGTTATTCCACTTTGGACCATCTCTCATTCACGCCCCTGAATTCCAGATTCCCAAACATGGAGTGTTCGCTGATAGCGCACTTTATAAATCATTGCATTGCCTTTCCCCCCCCACCTCCCTTCCCGTCCTCGCTGCCTTTGCACAGGAAGCGCAGGAAATCTGTTCCTCGTTATTTACTTTTGGGTTTGGTTATTTGATTATGCACTTTTCTCTTGATTGCAGAAGGACGTGCATCTCGTATAATGGGACTCACCTTATGCAGATGCCTCCTCAATGTGTGTGCGTGGTTGCAACATCTGGTTGTTGTATTAACGTGTCCGCTGAACTTTCAAAGGGATTTACGGCCTCTCTAGAAGTCGCCCTGTGGTGAAAAATTCTTGCCAATGGCTTTTGTTCATCTGTGCCTCCCAGCGCCATGGCAACCACTAATTATAGCATTCCATGGATTCCCTTTTAAGACGACGACGAGGAGGAAAATTACAGCCACCTCTTGGCCCCGTGACCTCCTGCTCCCATCACTGTGCAATAGTGTCTATAAGATGGAGAGTGTGTGTAGACTAGCGTCATTATTACTGCTTATATTTAGAGTCTTCAGCTGCAGCTCATTTAGTGAAGACTAGTTAGTACACAGATTGCAGTGTTCCCTTAATAGTGTCTTTAAGATGGAGAGTTTGTGTAGACTAGCGTCATTATTACTGCTTGTATTTAGAGTCTTCAGCTGCAGCTCGTTTAGTGAAGACTAGTTAGTACACAGATTGCTATATTCCCTCAATAGTGTCTATAAGATGGAGAGTGTGTGTAGACTAGCGTCATTATTACTGCTTATATTTAGAGTCTTCAGCTGCAGCTCATTTAGTGAAGACTAGTTAGTACACAGATTGCTATATTCCCTCAATAGTGTCTATAAGATGGAGAGTGTGTGTAGACTAGCGTCATTATTACTGCTTATATTTAGAGTCTTCAGCTGCAGCTCATTTAGTGAAGACTAGTTAGTACACAGATTGCAGTGTTCCCTCAATAGTGTCTATAAGATGGAGAGTGTGTGTAGACTAGCGTCATTATTACTGCTTATATTTAGTGTTTACAGCTGCAGCTCATTTAGTGAAGACTAGTTAGTACACAGATTGCTATATTCCCTCAATAGTGTATATAAGATGGAGAGTGTGTGTAGACTAGCGTCATTATTACTGCTTATATTTAGAGTCTTCAGCTGCAGCTCATTTAGTGAAGACTAGTTAGTACACAGATTGCAGTGTTCCCTCTATAGTATCTATAAGATGGAGAGTTTGTGTAGACTAGCGTCATTATTACTGCTTATATTTAGTGTTTACAGCATGCAGCTCATTTAGTGAAGACTAGTTAGTACACAGATTGCTATATTCCCTCAATAGTGTCTATAAGATGGAGAGTTTGTGTAGACTAGCGTCATTATTACTGCTTATATTTAGAGTCTTCAGCTGCAGCTCATTTAGTGAAGACTAGTTAGTACACAGATTGCAGTGTTCCCTCTATAGTGTCTATAAGATGGAGAGTGTGTGTAGACTAGCGTCATTATTACTGCTTATATTTAGTGTTTACAGCATGCAGCTCATTTAGTGAAGACTAGTTAGTACACAGATTGCAGTGTTCCCTCTATAGTATCTATAAGATGGAGAGTTTGTGTAGACTAGCGTCATTATTACTGCTTATATTTAGTGTTTACAGCATGCAGCTCATTTAGTGAAGACTAGTTAGTACACAGATTGCTATATTCCCTCAATAGTGTCTATAAGATGGAGAGTTTGTGTAGACTAGCGTCATTATTACTGCTTATATTTAGAGTCTTCAGCTGCAGCTCATTTAGTGAAGACTAGTTAGTACACAGATTGCAGTGTTCCCTCTATAGCAGGGGTCTCAAACTCAATTTACCTGGGGGCCGCAGGAGGCAAAGTCTGGGTGAGGCTGGGCCGCATAAGGGATTTCACAAAAAAAAAGTCCTCAAATGCCATTATTAACAGTTTTAATTATTTCTTCTGAAGATGAAGTGTCCTGAACATTAATAGAACATTGAGTGAAGATTATGAACAGTTCTTCTGAACATGGCATCTTTTGCCTACTCCTTACTGCCAGAGACTTGACAGCACTTCTTCTCACAAATCTGAACCACATTTGGCTTTAGAGCGGAAGCAGTTGAGACCCTCAGTATGGCTTGAAGATGATCATCATTAAGTCTAGACCTGTACTTTGACTTATTGAAGTTCAAGGTGGAGAAAAACTTCTCACACAAATATGTGCTCCCAAAAGGCCTAGTCCTAGGGAAAAAAGTGGGGGAACTCACTCAAAACTTCCATTCCCTCACCAAAAAAAAAGGCGTATATATGTATAAATAAAACACCTCCACCCCACTCCAGTCACATCAGTCTGTACCAGTCTGTAGCTACCTATAATATATATAAGACAGGGCTCGAAATTAACTTTTTTACTTGGTAGCACCGGTGCTCCCAACTTCAAATATTTAAGAGCACCAAAATAAATTTAGGAGCACCAGAAAAAATTTAGGAGCACCCACCAAAAATGATTGAGCACCGCTGCAAATTGCTTTTTAAGGGATTTATTGTATTTTAAAACAACATCAATAGGACTGACAAAAAACAGAAAAAAACTATCTAACTAATGCTGCGAAGACATTGATATTTGTGTGCAATAATTCCAAAATGAATGTCTAATAATTATAGAATATTAGTGATGATGAAAATGACAATAATAGTAAAAAATGAATTCCATTTCTCATTATGATACTGCCTTGAATGTGCATGAATGTAGGTTATCTGCTATAAAAAGTCTGTTACTTTATGAAAAATAATTGTATAGTTTGCATCAAACAAAAATGAAGCATTGCAGTAAGAAATATTTATTTGGTACTGCTGTTTTTATATGCATGTCAGTTTAATAAATAATATTTCTGCTACAAAACAAACAAAAGATTATAATAAATCATTCAATTCAATGAGGAAAGCTGCAAAGCAGTCATCAGTAACTAAATAAAAAATAAAAATAATATACACCTCAAAAAAGAATAGACAAAAGAAAGTAAATAAAGTCTCACTTCTATCACTCTTTAAAAGTTTTGGTTTCAGTTTGTGTCAATTTAAAGGTTCAGTCTGAGATGATCTTCATTTTTCTGTGTTAGTGGAAAAGCTGGCGAGTCAGCCGATCCAATTTATGAGCAGGCAGCGCAAGATTCTTGCGATGACCACCGGCGGAATACCGCTGTTTGTTATGAGCTGCAGTTTCAGTGTAAACTTAGTAAAGGCGAGCTTCTTTGGCGATGATATGTACAGTATTAGATTTGACTTTTAGCGGACATTTGCGCTGAACACGCAGTAAATGCAACGCATCGAGATTCGAGCGCCTTCTCCAAGAAGCGCGTACTCGATTGATCTCAGCTGGCGGATCATTATTCACCACGTGACGTGTCATGATCGCTTTCATCTGCACCTCAACTTTAGGTGGGGTTTGCAAACCTGTGTGCTTTAAGTTTTTACTCTTCAGCCGTTTGCATTTCCCGTGGTCATAAAAGCTCCTTTCCTGTCATCTGACAGCGGAATACCTTGAGTGAATGACAGCTAATATGAACCAATATAGCGGCAGAGAAGAGCGATTCAGCACGTTTTTACAAAAAATCAAAACAGGTCGCACTACAACCATTATCTGCAGTCGCACTAATGCTCCCAGATATATTATGAGGTCGCATAGATTAATTTTCGGGCGCATATGCGACCAAAATGGTCGCAATTTCGAGCCCTGTAAGATGCAGGATGTAGCTGAGTGGCAGGCAGGGGCGGGGACAGCTTACCTTGGTTCTTCCCGCCCGTCACAGCGTCTAACAAAGGGGCGGGGTGCGTGGTGACGTCACCGGCATCCCCGCTCCTTTGTTTACACGGCGGGCGGGGAATGCCAGTGACCGCTGTGTACGGATAGAATCAGCGGAGCTGGAAGCGCTCTCTCTCCCCGCTCCGCTGATTCTGTCAGAGTACAGCGGTCGGCGCGGGCCACAAAATATTGCACTGAGGACCGCAAATGGCCCGCGGGCCGCGAGTTTGAGACCCCTGCTCTATAGTGTCTATAAGATGGAGAGTGTGTGTAGACTGGCATCATTAATACTGCTTATATTTAGAGTCTTTTGCATGCAGCTCATTTAGTAAAGACTAGTTAGTACACAGATTGCAATATTCATGCAATAAACACTTTACTGGGGCATTAGGACCCACACAGACCACAGGTTGAGCGCCCCCTGCTGGTCTCACTAACACCACTTCCAACAGCAACCTAGTTTTCCCATGTGGTCTCCCATCCAGGTACTGAGGAGCCTCAGGCATGCTTAGCTTTAGTGTGTAACCAGTCTTGGGCTGCAGGGTGATATGGCTGTGGTCACGTCATAGAGACAAAATAGCTTCTCTCTATGTAAACGTTGCAATATTGCAATACTCGACAGCAATATTGCTTGTTTTCATAATATCGTAGTATCAAGCAGCCCTAGTTTCAATGATAAATAATTATTCACTCTATTTTGAAGTACCCAGGGTATCAATATTGACATGTTAATCATGATCACAATGTATTAAATTATTGAATATGTCTATTCAGTATTGCACCTGTGTGAGTGTGCAGATCGCCTATATATGGCACACATGCATGAAGGCTGATTGCGAACAGCTGTGCGTTGAGTGTGTGCTGCGTGAGCGTATAATATGAACATCCATAATGGTTTTGATTTTAAAAAGCAGCATGAAGAAACCTGGAGACAGCTGCGATTTTCCCTGCAGGAATGTGTGTTTGAACTGAGATATCGAGACCACATACGGCGCACGCTTAAAATACACCTTCATGAAAAAACATGTCTCTCCACACAGGTACTTTCATCCGCTGTTTGACTCTTACATCTAATCCTGATTTTTTTTTTGCTTGTGTCTTTCAGTCCTCCGAGGCCTTTCCGGTTTCCTAAAAGGTAAGCTCACTCCTAGTTTTTAATATTGTTTTATAATTTAAATAATTTGCATAAAGTCAAAAATGGATATGAAATTGTATATTTCAACTGTTGATGATTGTTCATTTGACTTTAAAGGGGTCCACAAATCACTTTATAAGGGGTTTAAATACAGTTGTGTTAATATAACCAGTTTAAATGGTAAAAGTGTATTCATTTACGTTTTATAATCAGACCTGATGAAAACAGTCCCTTTGTACTTTGTATGTGTCATCAGAGGGGGAAAGCCCCGCCCACTAGTGACCATCTCTCCCTCATTAGCATATTGGGTGTTAGTCCTGTTTTGAATCTGCCACTATGCTTACACACAGGCATTTGTAGCTCCGCCCTCAGCACAATTTCATTTGAATTTAAAGCGACAGTCACCAAAACACCACAATTATGATCAAAACCTGAAAGGGTCAGTTTCAGAGAGTTATAAATCATTATTAGTCACACACACACATTTGTTTTTGTGAAAAGTGGGGACATTACATAGGTTTCCATTCATTTTATACTGTCCAAACCATATATTATTGCCCTCACCCCACCCCACCCCTAAACCCAACCATCACAGAAGACTGTGTGCAGCTTTACTCTCTGATTAAACTCATTCTGTAAGATTCATAAGCATTTTGAGAAACGAGGACGTCACCAATGTCCTCATATTTCACCTGCTTTTTGTAATACTCGTGTCATACCCATGTCATTATACAGATTTGTGTCCTGATATGTCACAAAAATACGTACACACACACACACACACACACACACACACACACACTCTAGTCTAGGGACATCAGAGACTTATTTTACATCTTGTATAAAGGGGCATAATAGGTGCCCTTTAAAATGCACTATATGAAAAGCCTTATACTATATTACATTTTGTTATACTGTGCTGTTAAGTGCTTTATTCTGATTGGCTGATGAGAATTCCAAGGTGTGCCATTATGTTCAGATGAACACACAGCTGAAGAAAGGACTTTTGTCTGGTTGTTTCATTAAAAACTATGTAATCTATGTCGGAGAAAATGTGTAATATATGAAAAATAGTAAGGTGTAAAATATGTAGTTTATATAAGGAATAATTGCCGACAGGCTGTTTAACTATTTGCAAAAGAATGCACACAAGCTAGTGATCCGTCCAAGATGCATTATTTTCTTATAATTCAATGGACTGGAGTCAGTCTGGAGTTATTCTGCTTATACTACAGTTCCCAAAGCCACTGATCAGATGTTGCATTTCAGACTATTTATATGTAATTTTTATAGATATTCAGAAAAATAAACATGTTATCTCATTGTATCGACCTTATTCTAAAATGCGGAAGTGCGCCTGTTTTCGCGATTGTTTTAGAACTTCCGATTCAGTCTCCTATGGGAGAAATGACTAGGAATAATAAACGGCAGAAAATGGTCAAACTACTTGCTCTACAAACAAATGTTTGCATGACTATACAGACCAAGTAGAATAATATAATAAGAAAATATCAGTTTGCAACATCAAGCAGCGAAACAAGCAGTTTTTAACATCTAAAAATGAATGGAAGTGAATGAGAGCGGAAGTCTCAAGCCACAAAGCCACACCCCTTGATATCGCGAGCGCGCAGACCGCGTCACAACAGCCGACAGACAACCCACTAGTTCATGTCATTCGCCAGTTACATGCTATTTCAGAGCGAATATTCAGAGTAACGTTAGCGGTAAACAGTAGAGGAAGGCTGTCATTGTTCAAAAATGGCCCAATGTGAATATAAAAGCAACTTCAGCTCAATAAAGCAGGTTAGGCGGAATAGCGCTATTTACTGGTGTTTTGTTGTTAAACTAAATATAAATCCACATCATCGATGCTGTAAAAGGACCTCATGAAACTGAAAATAATCACATCAATCTTTCACTGGTAGATTTCAGTGGCTGAACAACACGTCTGTGCATATAAGCCATTTATAACAAAACACAATCTAACATCAGCTTAGCCGGACTAAAATAGTTTAAAAACAGAACATGACCTGTCTAACAGTGATACTTCAGCCATGGTGTCGTCCTTCCTCCAGCCTGCTAAAGTAACTCCAATATTGATTCTGGATTTTCAAAAGTTTCAATTCAGCTTTTGATTTCTCCCGGTCTGTCTCGTGACCGCGCGGCCGCTTTAAGGGCGATTTATACCCGCGCCTGACTTTACAGTAATTGGCCCGAGCTCGGCTGTCCTTCGGCACCTCCAGCTCCGACTCGGCATCTGCGAGCGGTCCGCAGCTCGCTCGCGCGCATGCGTTTGTGATACTGACGGGCACGCGCTAATGTCGGATCTGCGTGAACAGATGCGCAGAAGTCGGAATCTACATTTGTTGACAGACAGTCTGACCTGCCTATTGGAATTAAGGATGATTTAATTTAATTGGACTCTATTTAATTGGATGAACATTTTTTAGTTTTATGCTTTACCCTGAATATAAAAATACATATAAACACATTTAGATCATTTACTGTAATCATTACTATTAGACTGTGAAGAGACTTTCAACCAGCACAACAACAAATGCTTCTGAAGACAATCACCTACTGCACCTTTAATTAGGGCTTGCGTTAACAGATTTTTTACAGTCTGCGATGTTGTGAACCAAGAGTGGGCCCACTAGGAGGCGTGGGAGGCCTGAACACCACAATAACCCCCCCCCCAAAAAAACAATGGCAAAAATCCAAAACACAATAGCCTGACCTGGAAGTGTAAAAAAAAAGGTGGTATTTATTTACAAAATGTGGAGGATAAAGTCCAGTGCAAGAAATATATACAGTGTCCATAAAAGTCCAGAAAATGTACAAAAATATATATACAAAAATACAAAGTATCAAATCAACAAATCAAATATAAAGACGAATATATATAACACAAAACAAATCAAAGGAAAAAAGTCAAACGTAACCGCTGTATGCTAGTATCCACTTACTCAAAGAACTGCTCACGGCTCTGCCACAGCACGCTCGCTCGCCAGGTAAACTGACCCTGAGCTGGAGTCTGGCGTCCCTCTTTATACGCCAGACTCCGCCCATCGATTGGCGCACGCCATACTCCAGGAGGAATAAAAAATATACTTTCTTTAAATTCGCCTTAAATGGCATTGCTTTAAACATTTAATAATTCATGTCTGCTTAACAGACACCTAATACATGAAACATTAAACACAAACAACCATAACACGTTTTCTTTCCTGTAAAACAGGACAAACACCAACGCTGGTTATACCCACAGACAACACAAAATGGTATGGTCGGACGTTCAGCGCGCGAACCACCATGGCGCGGCTTCTGATGTAATAAGCGCGCACCATCCCTTTGCTCAGCTTGGACGGTCTCGCGCTAAAGTCCGAACCCCCTAGACAGACAAACAGACAGACAAATCACGCAGACAATGGATGTGTGTGTGTAAGTGTATGCTTTGTGTGAGACTGGAGGGGAGAAATGAAACTGTGGAGGAATGACTGTATGCTGGTGAATTGATGCGTAAAGCAAAACGTTGTTGGTCCAACCCATCGCTTAAAGCATACATTTAGTCTCATGGAATTGAGGTCATTGATGTAGACATTATACCACAAAGTGATGACAGATAACAGATCACTACCTCTTACTATGTAAGCTGTTTAACTGAAAATAGCAGATCTGCACAGAGATATCACCCTGGTAGAGCTATCGTCCCGTCCACTAAAGACGAAATTACAAATAATTTACCTGATCTTTCTCTATTTCTGAACGCACCCACATACATAAATGACCTTGATGTAGGTAACTAGCAGTATGGATGCTATTTTTACTAACACACTAAGGGCTCTATTTTGCGGTTCATGTGCAGAGCGCAAAACGCAGGGCGCAAACACTTTCAGGGCGTGTCAGAACTCATTTTTGATAATTTAAGGACGGGAAAATCTGCTTTGTGCCGTGGCGCATGGTCTAAAAGGGTTGAGTTTATTTTCTTAATGAGTTATAGGTGTGTTTTGAGAATAAACCAATTAGAGCCTCATCTCCCATTCCCTTTAAGAGCCAGCTGCGTCGTGCCAAGAGCGCATTTTGACGTAAAGTAAGTTCACTTTTGCTCTCGTGGATTGGGAAACCTTCACGCACAGACATCAGTTAGCCTATAAATAATTTCGTTTGTTAAGCGCAAAGATTTGTTTCAAAACTATTTCTAAATTCAGTTCTAATTTCAACCCAGGCTCATTGTGGAAACGTAGCCCCGCGGACGTTTATGCGGACCGCGAGATGCGTCCCGGGAGTTACGTATTCGAGCGGTTTTTATTTTCGCGGATCGGCAAGAGGCCGCTGTGCACGCTTTTCCATGTCTCGGGCACCTCTCGGGAACGCGCGCCGTTCACGCCCGCGCTGTTCTCGCCCGAAAACCCGCCGGATCGGCCGCCCCGGCCGCCCTCCTCTTCCTCCTCCTCCTCCTCCTCCTCCTTCCTTAAACCCGAGCGACGGTTTGCAAAAGCTGTCCAGAACAAAAAAAAAAAGCAAAAGCCCTCGTCTTCGATTTCGACCGCGTTTTCGGATCCCGCCGCATTCTCACCCTTATTTTTTTTGGATTCCGTTTTTCATCTTACCTGATTTCTGGAACCGCTGTTCCCCGGACTCGATCCCGGTCGTCGTCCTCGCGGCCGGCTCCTCCTCCGGGAAAGCCCTCCACTCGGAGGTGAGCCGTCGGCCGGCGAGCGCGAAGAGGAGGAGCGGAGCGGCGCCACACCGCCCCGCAGCGTTCGCTCAAAAAAAACTAAATGCGGCCATACGTACCTCCGGCCACGTAAATCGCGGTCTCCAAAAACGTCCGCGGGGCTACGTTTCCAGAATGAGCTTGGGTTGTCTAATTTCCATAAATGAACAATAATGACCAAGTGTGGTCAAAATACTGAGTTATTTCCAAATACACCTGCTGTGCCCCATATAGTCCAAAACCTGACAGGTGGACAAATCTAAGCTTGTTTTTAATAAAACAAATATAAATATGGATATAATAAATAATACTGCTAATAATAATAACATTATACAAAAGCAAACTGAATGAACTGAAAAAGCCTCCCGAGATGAAGAAAGTAAGGCAGTGGTTTTTAAATCTTCATGTAGGCTAGAAATTAATATGGTTTGTAATATTTTAATCATTTATATTTATATTCTGTATATATCCTTATATATATATATATATATATATATATATATATATATATATATATATATATATATATATATATATATATATGTGTGTGTGTATCCTTAATATATTATATCTTTTTCATATGTAAAGATATTTGCGTATTGCTCTACATCTTGTGTGTAGTGTGTAAGCCAGGCGCACTTTGCGCCAGACAATAGACCGACTTTGTTCTGGTCTAAAGATCAGACTATTTACAGTTTCTCAAAATAGCAACGTGCCAAAACACGCCTGCTTTTTTAGACCAGAACGCCTATGGGCGCACATTTGAGCGCAAATGCATTTGCTATTTAAACAGCGCGGCGCAACACCTCAAAATGACCCTTGCGCCGAGCTAAAAGTAGCAAAAGAGTATTGCGCCGCGCCATGCGCCACATTGCGCCGGGTGTATGATAGGGCCCTAAATATTATGGCACCCATCAAATAAAAATGCTCAACTAAAAATGTTCTGTTAAGTTGCTTTGACACAATCTACGTTGTAAAAGCACTATAGAAATACAAATGAATTGAATTGAATATACAGTTCTTGGTGTTAATGCTTACACAGATCTCTCATTTCAATTCCAGTTTTCTATAGGATGCTTTACAATAATGTATTGGTGCATGTACATCAGATTAGTCAGCAGCAAAACCAAACCTGAAAATAATCCAGTCCCAAAACTGAAGATAACAGGCCAGACATTGGTACACCTAAATTAATGTTAGGGAGAAATCCTAAATAAACAGGAAAGTTTAAAGAAACATAAAAAAATACATTTAGTGTGCTTTCACATCTGTGGTTCGCTTCATTTGGTCCGGACCAAGTGTAATAAATGATACATTTCTGCTGTCTTTGGGTCGTTTTCACACCACACTGCTGGCTTTTGTCCGAACCAGTTGAAACGAACCAAAATGCAGTCATCTGACAAAATCCACATCTCTCATTGGCCAGATGTTGTTGAACATATTTCCTAAACTGCTTATTGATTGGTCAGAATTCACGTGCGGGAAAATGCCAATGAACTCCCGCAGGTAAACAAAACCTTTTACTCTGGAGGGACGACTGCGCTGGCTGATTGTATCCCTGCTTTAGACAAACTATACATTACAAAAATGAAGCGCGGCCGCGGCTGGAAAACAGTGTTTAATGCATCGCTCGTCACTTCAGGAGGAGGCGTGAATTAATTTAGCTAAACTGCAACATGGTCATCTTGCGGAAATATTACCAACGATCCATCAGGTAATGTTTTCCCCTCTCTCTCTCTCTCTCTCTCTGTTGGTAAAGCGATGTCAACAAATATTTTTCCTCCATATCCCATAATGCACAGCGCATCGGCCTACGGCAGCAGAATTAGTCCAAAAGGCGCAGTACTTTTTGCGGTTGGACCTGTTTTAGTACGGATCATATTCTCACCACAAACGAACCGCTCCAGGGTTCGTTTGAAAGCGTACCAAGACCAACTCTTCAAGCAGGTCTCGATACGCTTATTTGGTCCGCTTTTGGTGCGCACTCGAGTACGATTGCTGCATTCTCACCTGCCCATAGGAACCGCACCAAAAGGGGAAACGAACTCTAGTGTGATTCAATCGAACTAAACAAGGCAGGTGTGAAAGCACCCTTAGTCAAACTGTTGCAGTTGTTTGAATGTAACATCTTTCTATTTCCTAAGATGTTCAGTGACTAAACTCTTATTTTAATGCACCAAAATAAATTGTTTATATTTACTGAGAAATGGATTGAAATATTATGGATTAAGATCCATTAAAAGGGCATGCACTCTGTTATACTGAGCACTGCATATATGTTATATTTCAGGCCTCAAATCATATCTGAAAACAACAGCACACTTTAGTGTCCTTATCAGCCAATCAGAATCAAGCACTGTATACGGTATTACCCATAATTATTGTGAAAAGCACTATACAAATAAACTTCAATTGAATAGAACGGGACAGCTCTGTAGTATAAAAGGACTTGTGTATACAAATGATGTATGTTCTGATGTCATTGGCAGTTATGCAGAGCTGATTGCTGATTGGCCGGTGGTGGTGTTGGGGATTTGCACTGTCCTCATTGTGGTTTGTGCTCTGGTCGGGATCCTCGTTCCTGATCTGCCTGACTTCTCAAACCCACTGCAGGTGAGTAGAACCAGCGTTTGCTGGAGCCTTTGAAGGATGTTGACTCAGTTTTAAGATGCAGATTATAAGCAGGGCCAGACGGAATCTGCGGGCGTTTTTTTGCTATTTCTACTAAGAATTTTGGTAAAAATCTGCGGATTTTTGCGGAATTATTTTGTGAGTATCCAGCGGAGTATCATAACTAAAACCTTAATATATTAAATAAAAAGTAATAAATTACTGAATAAAAACTGAATAAATTCAGATTTACACATTTACTGAAGTAAATAAACAGAATTGATAATGAGCTAAACATCTGCAGAATTCTGTGGAATTCTGCGCGCGGAGATTCCGTGTGGGCTAAGTAAAGATGGAAAACCCATCCACATATATGCCTGGAAATTTTTCAAAAAGACAAATCTTCCTCTGTTGACAGAGCCTTTGACAATTTTTTTTTTTCAAAAATAACTTCACTGGAGGGCTAATAGTGTTGTTTTCACTTGTACTTTTTTTAATGAAACATTTCATGCAGAAACATTGGAAAATATTGAAATATTTAATGAGGGCTATAGATTGTTTTTGATGTGTGTGTGTGTGTGTGTGTGTGTGTGTGTGTGTGTGTGTGTGTGTGTGTGTGTGTGTGTGTGTGTGTGTGTGTGTGTGTGTGTATATATATAGATATGTATATATAGATATGTATATGTATATATATATATGTGTGTGTATATATATATATATATATATATATATATATATATATATAGATATATAGATAGATATCTATCTATATAGATATATAGATATATAGATAGATATCTATCTATATAGATATAGATGAATCTCACTGTAATCTTGGAATTAATCTAGATTAAAATGGCTCAGTTGAATTCTGCCGAAGACATTTAGAATATGTGTGCTACCCAAATAATGAATAAAAGTAGAGGGGGTCATACACCAGAAGTGCCGCTCGGCGACGTGTAGCGCCATGCAAGGCCAATCATTTCAGAATTCTGAACGGGGGTTTCTATCAGGGTACACACACTGGCGGCGGCTGGCGGCGACGCCCAGTCACGACTCAGGACACAGTTTATATTTCTGCAGCACCACAGAGTGCCATCTAATTAGTTTAATTTTAACTAGCATGGGAATGTGCGCGTCGTGGTGCCGAGCGGCGCATCTAGTGTGTGACGCCCTTTGAGAACAGGTTTCTTAAGCCAGATGGCGCATTAGACCAGGGGCTCATCTCCTGTTTCTAAAATGCATCACAAACTGCTTGAGAAACTGTTCTACTGTGATCATTGGTGATGAAAATAAATGATGTTCAATAAGATGTGCTTGTGTTTACTCACTGTTTATTCAGTTAAACATGAATGTTGAACTGTGGGCCTACATAAGCTCCAAACAGGGATTTTTGATTACCTCAATCCGACTAAAGTCAGAACTGAACTAAACAGAAATGGAGTTAAGACATGTGGAGTATGCAGATATTAGTGGCATTACTGAAGTAAACACCGCAATCAAACTATTACCGTCATGTAGGACTTTTCGACAAATTCTCCGACAAGATCCACACACGCGACTGTCAGTAAAAGACCGCACACACACACACACACACACACACACACACACACACACATCATGAAATGTGGAAGTTTTGTTCTTTTCATTTGGCGTGCGTTATTTAATTGCATAACACTCTCACCAGTCCTTTACTCCTTATTTGCGTCTAATATATCTAAAATATTTGTTAAACGAAATATATTTGAAAAAAGCATATCTACATATTAAAACTGTAAAACAGAATAAAGTGCATGGTCTAATCGTAAATAAAGAAAATTAGTTATCTATTTCATTATTTAATGCATAGAATATGCTAGTCTTTTCATAAAGTGAGTTTAATTGATCTGAAACTTTTAATTACATTTGTTTTTCTTGTAAATATTAAAAGTTGCATCAGATTGATGAAAACGAACTTAAATACCTTCATGAACAGGGCCAAAATTACTTTTACAAATTGAAACAATTGGACACAGTGTCTTCTGTCTACATGACTGGGAAACGTGTTGGAAAAAACTGCTGAATCTCCATGAATGTGTGGTTAACTTATAAAACAAATGTTGTCTGGTTTAGTGATGTTAGTAATGCATAGAAAAATGCAAAGTAGAATTCTTCTGAGCTCATTAACACACTGATGACAGACACTTTGGGCTCTATTTTGACGGTCCATGCGCAGAGCGCAAAGCGCAGGGCGCAAACGCTTTCAGGGCGTGTCAGAACGCATTTTTGCTAATTTAAGGAGGGGAAAATCCGCTTTGCGCGTGGCGCATGGTCTAAAAGGGTTGAGTTTATTTTCTTAATGAGTTATAGGTGTGTTTTGAGAATAATCCAATTAGAGTCTCATCTCCCATTCCCTTTAAGAGCCAGCTGCGTCACGCCAAGAGCGCATTCGCTATTTACAGGACGTAAAGTAAGTCTAAGTGGAAAAACTGAGCATTTCACAAGCAAACAGTCAACAGTTTTTTAACAGAAAACTGTTAAACAGAGCATCTACTGCGTGAGAATGAGAGATAAAAGATCTACTTTCACATTCGCTCTTGGATAGGGAAACCTTTACGCACAGACATCAATCTATAAATAAATAATTGCGTTTGTTAAGCGCAAATATTTGTTTCAAAACTATTTCTAAATTCAGTTCTAATTTCCAGCAAACGAATAAATAATCAACAATAACGAAGTGTGCTCAACCTGAGAGATATCCTAAAACACATGCTGTGCCCCATATGGTCTAAAACCTGACAGGTGGGCAAATTTAAGCTTGTTTTTAATAAAACAAATATAAATATGGATATAATAAATAATGCTGCTAATAATAATCACATTATACAAAAGCAAATTATTATGAATGAACTGAAAAAGCCTCCAGAGATGAAGAAGACATAAAAGCAGTGATTTTTCATATTTATGTAGGCTAGAAAATAATATGTTTTGTAATATTTTAATCCTTTATATTTATATCTTATATCTATTCTTATTATATCCTATATATATCCTTAATATTTACATTTTTTCATATGTAAAGATATTTGCCTATTGCTCTCTTGTGTGTATTAAGCAGTGTGTAAGCGAGGCGCAACTCTGCTCTGGAGTTTAGACCGGGTTTGTTTTGGTCTAATGAAAAATCTATTATATTTTCTCAAAATAGCGACGCGCCAGCAGTGCGCCTCAGATCGCCTTCCTTTTTAGAGCAGAACGCCTATGGGCGCACATCTGAGCGCAAATGCATTTGCTATTTAAACAGCGTAGCCTCAAAACGACTCTTGCGCCAAGCTCAAACTACCAAAAGACTACTGCACCGCGCCTTGCGCCACACTGCGCTGGGTGTATGATAGGGCCCTAGGTGGTGGCTTTTAAGGTGGTTAATGAGGTTTGTTGTGTTATCTTGGGAAGTTTGGACTGAACAGGAGCAAAGGCTACCTGATCAACACTCCATTCCTCGGAAAAAACAAACACTTGCAATCTAGACACAGTCACCTCATGCCAGTGACGCAGTACAATCCGTAAACTCCCATCATAAAAATAACGGGTCTTTATACTGTAAAATCGCGACGATATTTAATTATTTATCACGGGCCACGAATATCGTAATCGTGATAATAATTAGATTAATCATGCAGCATTAGTGGCTTTTAAAACTAAATTTCTCTGGCTGATATTTACTCCAGTTCATCAGGAAGTGACCATTATGTATTCTTTGCCTCATTGGGTAGAAATGCTGCTTCATTCACAAATTTATATTGCAGTTTTGTGCGTTAATTTACTTCTCATCTTTGGAAGGAAACATTGCTTCGAAGATGCAACATTGCGTAATTTTGTTTTTGTGTCTGCATTAGGGGTTTGAGCCGAGAGGCACTGCAATAGGACAGAGACTGGTTACGTGGAACAACATGGTGAAAAACACCGGCTACAAGGCAACACTGGCAAACTATCCATTCAAATACGCAGACGAGCAGGCCAAAAGGTAACACTTCTTATCTGAGAACTGCATTTTCCTTTTGGGTTTCATCCAGAACAGCACTAGATGAGGGATAGTATTGATGGTAACTATGGAGTGATTGCACTGTGTGATTGTGTGTGTGTGTGTGGTTTTGCATTAGGGGACATGACCTGTATTTATGTTTTATTCGCAAATATGGTCTAAAAATAAAGTTTTTTTTAGATGTTAGTATCAGTATTGTTATTTATAAGTAGGGCTTAACATTAACTTGTTTGATCACCGGCCACTGTGGCTAGTAGATTTCCAACATTACTGGCCACTTGCCATTTTCACTAGCCACAATTTTGTTGCTCGGAAAATATATTTTGTATTAATAAATGTGTCTTTGACATGCTAAAATGACTTGATTTAGTTGTTGTGTTGTCCACATGCCTCCTCATTTATTTCACTGTTTGTGTGTGAGCTTGCTCACTGTGCATGAGCAAATGGGTTGTGTCGCATTGCAATTGGTTTTTATTTCACACGACCTTTTTAGGGCTCAAAATTAAGGATTTGCCAAATTTATCTCTGACCACACCAAAAAGATATAATTATTTCTTAGCCACACATTTTAAATAAATCAAATCAAGCAAATATAGCTGTATACATGCACGTTTATTCGACAAACTTTTCTTTTCTTTTTTTTTTTATTGTCATTTAAAAAGATCTATTGTCATGCATCTAAAATATGCACAGTAATCTGTCCTGGCTAAAGGTCCCAGATCAGTGGTTACTACACATAAATGGAGAGTTAATCTTATATTAAAGCAATGCTATTGCAAAGAATGATGATTAAACTATATTAACAAAATAACTGTAAGCAAAAGAAAGCAGGTGAAACACCACGAGTGATAATGAAAGGATGATCACGTGCCTGAGAATAATTAAAACGAAAGCAGTGACTTACAAAGCGAAAGCTGCTTACAAAAGGTTTGCTGCTTACACGAGCATCGCTTTTTGTCTAGTCTATTTCGAAGAGAACCGATTGCAGTAGTTGTGCTTTCTCTACACACTGTTTCGCGCAAGTAAATGGTCAAAAAAGTAAAATCAGTCATCCTCTCATAATGTATTCACCTGCTTTTGCTCGCGCGAACACAGTTATTTTTGTCAGTCGTGCTGCTTCTCGATTCTAAGATCACATTTGCACGCATATTGGGCCATCCTTATTGTCGAACCCTGCTTTAAGAAAACTAAAATGTAAACATTATTTCCAACCTGCCAAAGTGGCTAGTGTGAGCGGCTGTCTAACTCGCCAAAGCTGAAATCTACCTGCATTTGGCGGGTTGGCAGGTGTTAATGTAAAGCCCTGCTTATGAGAATATCTACAGTGGGTACAGCAAGTCAGAAGAAGCCCTTAAATGATTTTAGCTAATGGCTGCAATATAACAAAGAGTGAAAAAGTTCATTTTTTCCTCATTAATGTCCACACAGCAGCCCATACTGACAGAACAACACACAATTGTTGACATTTTTACAGATTTATAAATTTAAAAAAAAGAAAGACTGAAATATCACATGGTCCTCAGTATTTAGCAGAAGCTCCCTCTTGATCTGGTACAGCCGTGAGTCTTTTGGGAAAGATGCAACATGTTTTTCCCAGCTGGATTGAGGATCCTCTTCTATTTCTCCTTGCAGATCCCCTTCAGCTCTGTCAGCCATTTTTAGGTCTTTCCAAAGATGCTTAATTGGGTTTAAGTCAGAGTTCTGGCTGGGCCATTCAAGAACAGTCTTGGAGTTGTTGTGAAGCCACTTCATCGTTATTTTAGCTGTGTGGTTAGGGTCATTGTCTTGTTGGAAGGTAATCCTTCGGCCCAGTCTGAGGTCCTGAGCACTCTGGAGAAGGTTTTTGTCTGGGATATCCCTGTACTGAGCCATGCTTATCTTTCCCTCGATTGCAAAAAGTCATCTTGTCCCTGAACTAAAAACACCCCCACAGCATGATGCTGCCTCCACCATGCTTCACTGTTGGGGCTGTATTGGACAGGTGATGAGCAGTGCCTGCTTTTCTCCACACATACAGCTTAGAATCTAGGCTAAAATGTTTTATCTTGGTCTCATCAGACCAGAGAATCTTATTCCTCTCCATCTTGGAGTCCTTCAGGCGGGCTTTTGTGGGTCTTGCACTGAGGAGAGGCTTCTGTCAGGCCCACTCTGCCCTGACTGGTGGAGGCCTGCAGTGATGGTGGACTTTCTACAACTTTCTCCCATCTCCCGACTGCATCTCTGGAGCTCAGCTGCAGTGATCTTTGAGTTCTTCTTCACCTCTTTCACCAAGGCTCTTCATCTTCGACAGCTCAGTTTGGCCAGATGGCCCGCTCTAGAAAGGGTTCTGCTCATCCCAAGCGTCTTCTATTGAATGATTATGGAGGCCACTGTGCTCTTATGAACCTTCAGTTCAGCAGAAATGTTTGTGTAAGCTTGTCCAGATCTGTGCCTCGCCACAATTCTGTCTCTGAGCTCTTCAGGCAGTTCCTTTGACCTCATGATTGTAATTTGCTCTGACATGCATTGTGAGCTGTAAGCTCTTATATAGACAGCTGTGTGGCTTTCCTATCAAGTCCAGTCAGTATAATCAAAGCCGGATGAAGGTGTAGAATTATCTCAAGGATGAAGAGAAGAAATGGTCAGCAGCTCAGTTAAATAGATGAGTGTCACAGCAAAGGGTCTGCATACTGAGGAGCATGTGATATTTCAGTCTTTCTTTTTTAATAAATGCAGAAATGTCCACAATTCTGTGTTTTTTCTGTCAGTATTTGCTGCTGTGTGTACATTAATGAGGAAAAAATAAACGTAAATGCTTTTAGCAAATGACTGCAATCTTAAAAACATTGAAAATTTAAGGGGGTTAGGCTTACACAGTGAGAAAATACATTTTTAGAAGATATAAAACTGATATAAACATCCAAAGCTTGCAGTTTGTCACCTCCACCTAAATGGTGTAAAGAAAAAAATAATATATAGAGAAATAAGTGTATAAGATCAAGCTCCCATAATGCAATTCAAAATTATATATAAATAAGGGAAAAATAAAAAAATGAATCACAAAATATGTAATCTGCTAATTTACCGATATGTTTTACAGTGTCAATGTTTTTTACAGAGCGTCTGTCTGTCTGTCTTTACGAATTTGCATGCGCACAGGCATCTTCCTTCTGATTAAAGGCACTTCCTGTCTAAGAAACAGGAAGTGCTGTAAGCAGCCTTCCTGCCCTCCGTCAGTAATAATGATAATAATCTAGACCTATAATGACAACAACGTGAGCAGGGTTTAAAGTGGTGCTCAGGAATTAATGATTAGGAAAAGTTTCATTAAATCTGTCAAAATTTAACAAGATTCAAGCTGCGTCCCAAATGGCACACTATACACTATGCACTCATGCACTATGTACTTATGCACTTACACACTCAACAGGATAGTATACGTATGTAGTGGCGTCCCAAGTGGAACACATGTTTTTTTACTAAGAGGAAATTCAAACCGTTTCCCTGATGACGTTTGACGGTCGCCAAATCAGTGAAATAAATGAACTACCAAATAATACCTGCCGTGAGTATTGCCGCATTCACCATCGGGAGGCGCTATAATCACTCCCGTAGGAGAATTTTGCTTTCACCATCCAAAATAAATAAAGTTATTCAACATGTGCGCCGATAGCTCCGCCCCTTCCGCTGCGTGAGCAAACCTGCGGTCGTTGAGTGCGTGAAGTGTCCATCATTACACACTTCATTTTAGCGGCTGAATGAGTGCATCATCCGGGTAATTAAAGTGCACTTATTATTATTAGAGTTTTCAGTGTGAACACACTACTTACACTGTTTATACTACAAAATGGCGTAGAATAGTGCATAAGTATGCGATTTGGGACGCAGCTTGAGACTTGCTTGAATGTGGTTTTGTGTCACTTGATTTTGAGGATTTTTCTGTAGGACTTCCAACATAGTGTACTTAATTTTACAGACAAAAAAAACTTTGCAGGTTCTTAAAATGTCTTAAAGTACAAATGAAATCTAAACTAACCATACTGATTTTGTGACCTCATATTGTTCGTTTTGTGGTGAAGAATTCATCTGTGCATGCCATTAAGAAAAGAAACAATAGTTTGTCCTTGTAATCTTTAATTGAAATCTGAAAATGCACTTCCTGTTTGTTTTTAGTTAAATTCTCGGATTAGGTCTATCTGATGTGTTGGGCGTGGCTACCATATCTAACCACACCCCTCCAGCTGTCAGTTTTGACAACAAACAGAAGTGGTGAGGAGGAGGAGGAGGAGGCTGTTGTAATAACTTTGCCCAAACCCCTTTCCCCATCGTTCTGAAAGACATGCCTACTTTACTACATCCAATCAGCTCACAGTAGAAAAAAACAAGCCACGCCCACTGTTTGCTCATTTAATATTCCGTTTCTCTAGGAACTGCATCACAATATGAAGAAAAGTGTTCTCAACTTGTGGTTCATGTGGACTAGGGTTGGGCCAATCAACAATGCCATCGTCCACTGCCGATGGTCGACAAACTTCACGATGCTGAGCCGGCTTCGCGATCCATCGCCCCGCCCCACATTTATATTAATATATATCTTATTATTTGCATGTCATCTTAATAGCAATAACGGTCTTTTCATGAGCTGTGTTAAATTTTACACATAGCTGCCACTTGCACGGCTGACAGCATCGTGAGGATTAAATGAAGGACTATACAGCACCTCTCACGCTTAAAATGTGTAGATTCAGTGGCAAACGCTGTTACCTGCAAACCCCGTCCTACAGACTTTACAGTGAATGGCTTTAGTTATTTTCATAGCGGACTTGAAGCCACTGGAAGTCTTTTATCTACTCTTGGAAAAGTGTAAATGATGGATTAACATTCAGCACATGATCACTAATAAGATGTGCCATTATTAGTAACTGTAGGTGTTTTTTAAAACTAAATCTGTCAACGTTATTTTCATTCTGTCATCTTCAGCGCTTCACATTTTCGCGGTTGTAGCTCCTGCCATCTGAAAGCAGAAGGCATTGACTGAGTGATTGACAACTGATATCAGCCAATCATTCGCGTTCTGTTCTAGAGCAGTGGGCCAATAAGAAAAGCACAAATGCGGGGCAAGGATTGCAGGCTTTTTTACTTCAGCAAGTTCACAATCCAAACAAAAAAAAATCCAACAGAAGTTGCTACTAAATTAACAAATAAAATGCAAAATGTTTTTAAATGGTTGCAAAAATCAAATCTTACCTTAAATGTTGAAAAGACGGTATCCATGCGTTTTTCTCAAATAGGTGCAAAGTTGGAAATGTTTTGGAAATTTTTATAAATGGGCAAAGTATAAAAAATATCACTGAATTCAAATATTTAGGCATCATGTTGGACTCAAACCTTAATTTAAAAACTCAAATTAAAAAACTTGCTACCATACTGAGATTTAATCGAAGAAATTTAAAATATATCAGAGATTCTCTGACATTTGAGGCCTCTGGTATATATTTTAATACTTTGATTGTTCCACATTTGTTGTACTGTATAACGAGCTGGTCTCAGGCATGTAAATCATCTTTAACACCGTTGGAACCATTATACAAGAGAGCACTTAAAATTCATGATAAAAAGCCTCGGTTGTACCATCACTGCAACATCTTAAAAAAGCATAGTTTCTTAAGTTTTGATAATACTATTAAATATTCCAGTATTTGTTTTTAAAATTATTCACAATCTTTCTGCTCCGTCGTTACATTTTTAAAAAATTTCAAATCAGAGAAAACATTGCGTTTGACGCGTTCTATTGACCTTATTCTAAAATGCGGAAGTGCGCCTGTTTTCGCGATTGTCTTAGAACGTTTCAGTCGCCTATGGGAGAAATGACTAGGAATAATAAACGGCAGAAAATGGTCAAACTACATGCTCTACAAACAAATGTTTGCATGACTACACAGACCAAGTAGAATAATATATCAAGGAAATATCAGTTTGCAACATCAAAAAGCGAAACGAGCAGTTTTTATTGTCTATAAATGAATGGAAGTGAATGAGAGCGGAAGTCTCGTGCCAAAAAGGTTCAAATGGCAGCGCCCGCTCGTCTGCGGAGAATAAGGTCAATAGTAAGAGGGGAATGTATTGTCCCTAGACGCAAGACCTCTTTTGGTCAATCCTCTTTTATTTTATAAAGGCTCAAATCTATGGAATTCTCTCCCAACAGAAATAATCACACGCCTGTTTTCACGCCTGATTTGGAGGTGGTTTGTGTCAAATCAAATTTGTTCACACTGAGTGAGATGTTTTTGAGTTGTCAGTGTTTTAGTTTATATGTGATTATGCCTGAATGTTTTAAACTGACTTTTTAATTGGATTTTATTGTCTTAATTTGAACCTGTGCAGGGACTGCAGGTGCAAATTAGCAATCCTGCTACAACCTGGCACAATGCATCTTTCCTCTTTGAGGTTAATGTAATCTTTGTGCACTGTCCCTGTTAAATATATAAATTCATTCATTCAGGTCGCATAGATAAAATTTCAGGCGCATATGCGACCAAAACAATTAAGCCCGAGCATCTTTACCTGTTATTTTTTTTTCTCATAATAATAATAAAATAAGGAAGTTATCATCAATCACGATACAAATTAAAGTGAACTCCAAACGAACTCTCGTCTCCTCCACCAGCTGTGGGAAAAGCCATTATACTGACACGGATCTCTCTGCCTGTTCATGCCAGAGTCCCTCAGAAATAAAGTGGTTGACAGGGGGTCATTTGTGTGTAAGTTTATTTATGGTTTGGTTATGGGTGAAGCAAAGACCATGTGGGTCAGGTAGTAAAAACGGTAGGCTACAATTAATTAATCGTTAATGAATTAAATGATATTTAACAACAACCTCCGCCTACGACGACGATGCCATCGTCCATCGCGATGTTTCACATTAGACATCATACGATGCCAAATAGGTCAACATCGCCCAACCCTAATGTGGACTTTAAATTTCAAAAAACAAATTTTCATTTAATTCATTTAATACACACAAAAAACATGTTAACATGTTAAATGCATCTATTTTATTTCTAAATACGCTCCTTTTTCTGTATTTCAGTCACCAAGATGACCGGTGGTCCAAAGATCATTACGATCGAAAGAAAAGACAAGCGGAGTGGGACTTCAGCAAAGATAGTTTCTTCTGTGATGTACCAGGTCAGTACATACAATAATGACTATGGGAGACCACATGGGAAAGCTAGGTTGCTGTTGGAAGTGGTGTTAGTGAGGCCGGGAGGGGGGCTCAACCTCTGGTCTGTGTGAGTCCTAATGCCCCAGTATAGTGAAGGGGACACTATACTGCTCAGTGAGCACTGCCTTTCACATGAGATGGTAAACTGAGGTCCCGACTCTCTGTGCTCATAAAAAATCCCATGACACTTCTGGTAAAAAGTAGGTAACCCCATTGTCCTGGCCAAATTCTCATGGAATGGAGATGGCTTACCCATCATGGCGTCCCAATCATTCCCATCTTGTCCAAAACATTGACACCATTGTCCTGTGGCTGCCGTCGCATCATCCAAGTGGATGCCTGGACATTACATTACATCATATAGATTCAAATATCTATTCATTTTTAATGTGTGTATTAAAAATGTAATTTACTGTACCCTATGAAGCTTAGAGTCAAGCTTATTTTGTTTTCGTAATAGAAAATGTAGAGTATATAAAGTATTTATAAAATATTTTACAAACAAAATGTCATTTTTACAGGATTATTTGATTAATGCAACTTCAAAACTACATTTATTTGATATGAAAGTCTTTTCTAAATGTATTTACTCTCATTTTTTATCAGTTTAATTTATAAGTGTTCATTTATCTTGTAAAAAAAAAATACTTCGAAACAAAGTTAAATTTTTAAATGGTGGTTGATGCATTTTCGTTGTAAGTTAAATCAATAACCATGCTTTGTGCAAGTATAATTGTAATCATCACTATACATATATATTATACAATTATGATGATGAAAACATACATAGTTAACTGCTTTACTATTATTATATTTTAATATTACATAGTATATTAATAATAGCATTTTAACGACTGGATTAAGAATATTTATTAACTTCATTTTAAATGTTGTATTAAAGATTCATACATATACAATCATTTTGTATAGAGCTTGATTTCTGTGACGTTTGTTTGTGTTTATATTTATGACTCAAACTTGTTTTGTGTGCATTAACAAAAGTCTTATTGATAGAATCCAAAAGGAAGCAGAAATGTATGAAATGCACACTGTATTGAAGTGAGATGTGTTGATATTGATCAAATCTGCCATCTAGTGGACGGTGGAGGAAGGATTCTGGTTTCTGCTTTATTTACTAAACATTGTCTCTCTCCAGGTGACAGCTATTCCCGGATCGTATTTGCTTCTGCTGAGGGCAAGAACTTGTGGAATATACAGGCCATTAAATCCATGTGCAATTTCGACAATACGCGGGTATGTAGTATTGCTTTACATATACAGAAATGATCATACCATTTTCACATGCTTGATTGTTTTACTGATGTTTCAGACACACTAGATTTACTCATGGACCTTTCCTTAAAGCAGAAGCTGCTCCTAAATGCCAGTATTGTAATACCATCCATAAATATAAAACATATACTTTTACATTGCCCTGTTTTTAATGGGAGGCCATGCTTTTCATATGGAGAAGTCTAAAAGAAGTCCTTATTTTTAAATGTGGATCCATTAAAAACATGTTATTGATGTATTTTTTATTGTTATGTAACCATGTGTTATAAACTTTAAATTTTTTGGTAAAAGTATTAAATTTGATGTTCATGTAAAGTGATATTAATATATGTGCTTTGAAAAATGTGTTATTAACCTCCCAGCCAAATTGAATAATTAAACTACGCCAAAGAAGTTCAGTACTACATCAGTTTTTGCAATGGGATTTAAATAGGGCTGCATGAGACTGGATATAAATATATATATATATATATATATATATATATATATATATATATATATATATATATATATATATATATATATATATATATATCAGGGCTCAACAATAAGGACTGCCCTATGGCCCGGGGCCAGCGTGAGAGATGCTCGGGACAGTAGACAGAATGGTTACTTGCCCGATCGGACCAGTGCTGCCATGTCATTACATTTTGATTTGCCTTTGAGAATTTGTCAAATGCGTGCAATTACAGTCTTAGAATCAAGAAATAATTTGTTCTTTTAAGTCTTTGGATGTTACCTTCTCTGTGAAGTCGTAAACACCATATTGGTTTTCAGCTCCTCTAATCTGATTGGATGTTGTGAGCCCGTTATTTTTTTCTATAACCTGGTAAAAACCAGTACAGTGAAGAGACAACAACACAACAGCCACATCAAATCATGAGGCTAAAAGAAAACATCTGTTTCTAACATTGTGGAAACAGACATTTACATGGGTACAACACCATGAAAAAAAAGTGATGTTTTGCATAGTTTGCCGTCACTTTTAAGTCGGCCACCTTTTGTTTTGCAATAAAATACATGCACATTTTCCATACTGCTATATTTTACAGCTAAATATTTTAACATTTTTTAAATATTTAAATTCTAGATTCACAGAAATTATTTTTGACACATTATTTAAAATATGTGTCTAAGGAATAGCTATAATTTATTATAATTTTTTTGGTGCGGGGCCTGTGAAAATTTTGGCAGGGCAAGTAAAAATCTGAACCACTGGTCCAATCCGACCAGCAGAAAATATTCTTAGCGTTGAACCCTGTATATATATATATATATATATATATATATATATATATATATATATATATATATATATATATATATATAGTGATATGAATACAAGATCACCAGATGACTTAAATAGCTCTTTTTGGTAAGAATTCAGGTGCAGAAATTGAATAATCAATGTATAAAATAGCTCTGCATTAGCTTCATTGTATAAATAATTGGTAACACTTAAAAATAATGGTCCAGTAGTTAATGTATGTACTAACATTAATTATGAATAATCTTGTACAGAATTTATTAATCATAGTTCAACATTTACTACATTATTAAAATCCAAAGTTGTTCTCGTTAGCATTAGCTAATGCTAACATTAATTTAAGTCATTTAGCTTAGATAACGTTAACTAACATTAACAAAGATGTAATAAATGTATTAGTAATTGCTGGTTTGTTTTCGTAAATACATTAACTAGCATTAACTAACGGACCATTGGTGTTATCAAATAGTTTAATAAAATATTTTTTATTAAAGTTTCAAATGATGCAATTTGCTGTGACTGAATGCTTTAAACTTGCTTGATATGAGTTTAAGTATCTCAAAATGAGTAAAATGAGTTTAAGTATCTTGGCATAATTCTGGACATTAATTTAAAATTTGATAGTCATGTTAAAAATTTAAGTAAGAAAGTTAAGCCAAGTCTAAACTGTTTTCGTTTTATTAGAAGGTTTTTAACATATCACACTGCAAAATTATACATGCACACAATGATATTCTCTCACTTGACGTATTGCATTACATCTTGGTCACAAGCCTCTTTAACTACATTGAAGCCTAATGACTCAATATATAAACAAGCAGTTCAATTTATGGACTTAAAGCCTATGCGATGGCATAATTGTGATGTTTTATGTAAACATAACCTGTTTAATTTTGATAGTTTTATTCAATTTAGTTATCTTAAATTGGTTTTTAAATGTTTAAATAATCATGTTCCGATCCTGTTTTCTAAGCTAATCAATCGGCATCAAACCTCCCACAGAGTCACACGGGCCACTGCTAACGGTGACTGTCTAGTGCCAAAGTGTAAGACCTCGTTTGGTCAATCCGTCTTCTCTGTAAAGGGAGCCAAACTGTGGAATGATTTACCGGTTAGCTTAAAATCAGAAAGTAATCTAAATATTTTTAGTAGTGCTCTTAAAAAGTGGTTAAAAACAAAACAGCAGTGTTTGCACAAATAGTCTACTGTTAGTTGGTTGGATCATGTCATCTTTGCTTTTGCCTGCAGTAATTTTATGTAAAGAATTGTAATGTTATGTATGTTTTATTATATTTCTATTTTGTCAATATTAAGCCTCCTGTGGACAGGTGTTGAGAATTAGCAAGTTTGCTAAAACACTTAAACAAATGCATTTGGTTGTCCGGTGTAATTGTGATGTCCATGTCAAATAAATAAATAAATAAAAGTATGCTCACACAGCCACAGGCCTTAAAACACATGTAAATGATAAATTGTGGTAAAAAATTGTCAATAAAAGGTAAAAAAAAATGTCATGTTCTGAACTGCGGCTCCATAATCACGACCCTACATTGCAGATTCTACAATGTGACTGTTGCAGATTTACGCATTGCCATATTGATGCTGAAACGATATATTGTGCAGCCCTCTGGAACTACACATTTCTAACATTTATAATGTGTTATAATAAATTCTCTTTGCCCGATCTTTGATCTATTTGACCTATTAAGCCATTAAAGCTTAGATTGCAAACAACTTTAATCTTTCTCTCTTTATGTCTGTTTCTTCAGGTTCGGTCTCATCCCCAGTATCTGGATCTGTGTCAGCGCACCACTGCTGCCTCCTGCTGTCCCAGCTGGACCCTCGGAAACTACATAGCCGTCCTTACAAACAAATCTTCCTGCCAGAAGATCACAGAGCGAG
Source organism: Danio rerio (assembly GCF_052040795.2). Taxonomy (NCBI): domain Eukaryota; kingdom Metazoa; phylum Chordata; class Actinopteri; order Cypriniformes; family Danionidae; genus Danio; species Danio rerio. The sequence continues at coordinate 55,694,459 of NC_141040.1, read as the reverse complement.
ACGTTTCTCACACCCTGAATATCCTGCGCTCCTGTGCTAAATTTTACCACAACGGTACCCTCGGTCCTGAATGCTGGGACATGACCACCCGAAAAAAGGACCTCAAGTGTGGCAACCTGCCGCGGAAGTGTACAAAATACAACGCTGTGTATCAGATTTTCCACTTTTTGGTGGACAAAGACTTTCTGAATCCAAAGAACACAGACTACCTCCCACCAAACCTCAAATACAGCATGCTCTTTGCTCCTACAGAGAAAGGAGAGACCATGATGAACATTTACTTGGACAACTTTGAGAACCGTAACTCTTCGGATGGGATCACGACTATAACGGGAATAGAATTTGGCATCAAACACAGTTTGTTTCAGGACTACCTCCTGACAGATACCATGTATCCCGCAATAGCTATTGTCATCGTCTTGGTGGTCATGTGCGTCTACACGAGATCCATGTTCATCACCCTTATGACGATGTTTGCGATCATCAGTTCGCTCATCGTTTCTTATTTCCTATATCGAGTGGTCTTCAACTTTGATTTCTTCCCTTTCATGAACCTAACAGCGCTCATCATCCTAGTAGGAATTGGGGCTGATGATGCATTTGTGCTCTGCGACGTCTGGAATTACACAAAGTTTGACAAACCTAATTCTGAGCTCTCTGAAACGGTGAGCATCACACTTCAGCATGCAGCGCTTTCAATGTTTGTCACTAGCTTCACAACGGCTGCTGCCTTCTATGCCAACTATGTGAGCAACATCACTGCCATACGATGTTTCGGTGTCTATGCTGGAACCGCTATCTTGGTTAACTACATACTGATGGTTACCTGGTTGCCAGCTGTGGTGGTCTTACATGAGCGGTACCTGGTTAACCTTCTTACATGTTCACGAACACAAAACCATCAATCGCAGGGCGCTGCAACGTTTTGGACAAGCCTGTGCCAGGTGGTCAACAAGTGTCTTTTTAGCATCTCTGAAGCCTCGAGGATTTTCTTCGAGAAAGTTCTGCCTTGTGTCGTGATCAAGTTGCGCTACTTGTGGCTCTTGTGGTTCCTGGCTTTGACAGTAGGTGGCGCTTATGTGGTTTGCGTAAATCCCAAAATGAAACTTCCCTCTTTGGAGCTCTCAGAATTTCAAGTGTTTCGCTCCTCGCATCCCTTTGAACGCTATGATGCGGAGTACAAAAAACTCTTCATGTTTGAACGGGTCAACCATGGGGAAGACCTACACATGCCGATTACAATCATTTGGGGGGTTACACCGATTGACAGCGGAGATCCGCTAAACCCTAAAAACAAGGGAAAGCTAACTCTTGACACAACCTTCAACATTGCGAGTCCAGCGAGTCAAGTATGGATTCTCAATTTCTGCCAGAAGCTCAGAAACCAGAGCTTCGTTTACCAATCCGAGGAGCAAGACTTCACAAGCTGCTTCATGGAGACTTTCAAGCAGTGGATGGAAAACCAAGACTGCGAAGAAGCCTCTGTTTATCCCTGTTGTAGCCAATCCACGTTCCCCTACAGACAAGACGTCTTTGAGTTGTGCATCAAACGGGCGATTATGGAGCTCGACCGAAGCACCATCTACCACCTTGACAGCAAGACTCCAGGACCAAGGTTTGACATAAATGACACCATTCGAGCTATCGTACTCGAGTTTCAAAGTACCTACCATTTTACTCTGGCCTACGAGAAGATGCACCAGTTTTACAGGGAAGTTGATACTTGGATTCAGGAGGAGCTCAGAGATGCTCCTGAAGGACTTAGCTATGGGTGGTTTGTAAGCAACCTGGAGTTCTACGACCTACAGGACAGCTTATCCGACGGGACTTTAATTGCTATGGCACTGTCAGTGGTGGTGGCCTTCAGTGTTATGCTCCTGACCACCTGGAACATCATCATCAGCCTCTACGCCATTATATCCATCGCCGGAACTATATTTGTTACAGTCGGCTCACTGGTGCTTTTGGGCTGGGAGTTGAATGTGCTGGAATCAGTGACCATATCAGTTGCTGTAGGGCTTTCTGTGGACTTTGCTGTACATTATGGAGTGGCGTACCGCCTTGCTCCAGAACCAGACAGGGAGGGGAAGGTGGTTTTCTCCTTGAGCAGGATGGGCTCGGCTATAGCGATGGCAGCATTGACTACGTTTGTTGCTGGTGCAATGATGATGCCGTCCACTGTTCTGGCGTATACCCAACTGGGCACATTCCTCATGCTAATCATGTGCATTAGCTGGGCCTTTGCCACATTTTTCTTTCAATGCATGTGCCGCCTGCTTGGACCCCAAGGCACTTGTGGGCAAATTCCATTGCCAAAGAAGCTGCAGTGTGCAGAGCGTACATCTGAAAACCAGTCTACTGTGAATAACCAAGGTAAAGCTGGTGCTTGCTACACAACCAAGCATGAACACTATGAGCTTGAACCCTTAGCGGCGAATGTCAGAAATGAGGGAAAGGCCTCAGATGAGGAACAAGAAGCCTGCACGCAGCTGCAGAATAACATCACTTCTCTTCATGATGATGCAACCTTGTGTGCATCCCATGAAGAACCCAAACATGAGTTTGAAAATGGCGTGCAAGCCACAGAACATTCACATCTCCATCAGTACGCTTTCAATACAAGGTGTACCTGTGAGAACTCAATGCATCAATATATTCGGGAGCGACAAAGAACTGCTTGCCATCCTTGCGGCCAATCTCGAGAAACCCAATGTGCTACTAAACAGTCCAATCACTTACCTGCGTGTCTAAACCGGGATATGATCCATGCTCCTACCAACAGTGGCCACTTCCAGCATTGCACACCAAGCCAAATATCAAGGCCAGCTGCTCATCGATGTTTCAGTGGGGGCTGTGGTATGCATGCAATGCACATTTCACAACAGCAAACAGAGACGGAGTCCTACATCAGTGCATGTGTCCCCAGTTCATCTCCACCAGAGAGCCAGAACCGTCCTGCTCACATCCAGTTTCCAGATGTTCAACGCTGCTCTTCGCCTGACACGACTGGAGTTTGTACTCTTAATCATGATACACAGAACGCTGGGGAACTGGCGATAAATTCCCAGAGTCCTCAGAAAATACCATGGAACCATTTAAAAACAAAAGCAAACGGCACTTGTGTGCTCCAGGATTGTCGTGAGGTGGTACCTGAAGACAGCATCGGATGCAGAGTTGATAAAGAAAAGACTGTCTCTCCCAAAAAGTTTAACTGTTTTAAGAAAAACGTTAAAGCAAAGTGCAATTCTGTAGAGTTTCACAAGACGAGAACCAGCGTGCCTACTATCGCCATCAACTCGAAAGCCTCCTCTGAGAGTTTATGCTAACTTTAAAAACACAACAAATGAGGGTCATATTGAGACTGTCATATTCTGCACAGCAAGGACATCTTTGTGCTTGTGATTTCTGACATGTCATCAAGGAAATGAAGTCTGATTTATGAACACGATATTTTGACCCACTGGCTGGAATTAGTGTGATGTCTCAGTGTTTTTTTTAATGTCTGGAAACAGGCCGTCACTTTTATCATGGGAACAGCAAGACGTACAGTTGAAACCAGAAGTTAACATACAATCTAAAAACAGGAACATAACCATTTTAAAAAAATGTCTGGTGGTAAATCATATTAAACTTTTACTATTTTAGGTCCGTTGAGATTACCTAAATGATTTACATTTGCTAAATGCCAGAATAATGAGTGCATTTTTTTGGAGAATGTTTTATTAATTTCTAGACAGTCAATAGTTTACACACATTTCCTTGTTTTTTTTTTTTAGCTTTGCTTTTAAACTGTGTAACTTTGCTCAAATGTTTTGGGTCTCCTTCCACAAGCTTCTCACAATAGTTTACAGGAATTTTGGCCCATTCCTCAGAATTGGTGTAACTGAGTCAGATTTGTTGGCTGTCTTGCTGGCACAAGCTTTTTTCAAGCCCATTTTGTCTATAGGATTGAGATCAGGGCTTTGTGATGGCCACTCCAAAACATTCACTCTGTTGTCCTTAAAGCACATTTTAACTAGTTTGGCAGTATGCTTAGGGTCATGGTCTGTCTGGAAGACCCATTTGTCTTGAGATGTTGCTTCAGTATTTCTACATAATGTTCTGTCTTCATGATGCCATCTATGCTGTGAAGTGGACCAGTCCCTCCTGCAGCAAAACAGCCCCACAACATGATGCTGCCGCCCCCATACTTCACAGTTGGGATGGTGTTCCTAGGCTTGTAAGCTTTCCCCTTTGTCCTATAAATGTAACACTGCTCATTATGGCCAAACAGTTCAATCTTAGCTCCATCAGACCACAGGACATGTCTCCAAAAAAAAATTACTAGACATGTCTTTTTCCCAGTGTAATATAGCACATTGTAATCTGGCTTTGTTGTTGATTCTGGCTTGTTGATTTTTCCATGTTGTCACACAAGGAAGCAGTGTGTTTGAGCTTTCCCTTAAATACTACGCTACAGTTGTGCCTCCAGTTAACTCAAGTGTTGTCAATTAGCCAATCAGAAACTTCCAAAACCTTGACACAATCATCTGAGCTTTTTCAGAGGCAGAATAATCTTACTGTATGTAAACTAGACTTTCAAGAAAAGTTATAACAATTTCTTAACAAATATTTCTCTCATTATTCTGCTATTAAGCAAAACAGAAACACGTGATAACCCTCGCTTACCTAAAAGTGAAAAAGTTTAGTCGTATTAACATCTGACCTTTTTATATGGTTATGTGCCTTTTTATAGTGTATGTACACTTCTGCTTTCAACTCTATTCAATTTATTTTCCTGCACATTTCATATGAATTTGTGTGTGTGTGTGTGTGTGTGTGTGTGTGTTTGTATGTGTATATAATTATATATTTGTGTGTGCGTGTGTGTGTGTGTGTGCGTGCGTGTGTGTGTGTGTGTGTGTGTGTGTGTGTGTGTGTGTGTGTGTGTGTGTGTGTGTGTGTGTGCGTGTGTGTGTGTATGTGTTCTGTATGTATTTGAGTCATGCACTTTTTGTTGACGCTTTGCCTATAAAGTTTTTAATACTTCACAAGTACACTTCAGTAGTTTCTGTGATGCTAAATGGAAAGACTTTTGCTGTTTTTCTCCATGCTGTCGTTTCTTGGATAAAATCGCCTTGTCCTGCAGTGTGCAAATATTTACATTCGCTTCAGGGAAATTGAGTCATCTCTGCCTTCACACCTCACTAAAACCTGTTTTTGTCAAAAATACAGTGTGCAAAGTTAACTATTCCTTTTAAGTGTACAGATGTGTCTTTACCAAACACTGTGCGTCTCTCACTCGAACGTTATTTATTAACTTAACCATTTTTTAAGTTAATCATTTGTACACATTTTTCATTGTAACTGGTTATTTAACATCTGGTCTGACAATAAATGCTGATATATGGTATAGTTTTAAATAATTAGGTTTGTTTAAAAGTTGCTTATACAGTTGAAGTCAGAATTATTCGCCCCCTTTGATTTTTTTTTTTTTGTTTTTTTATTCCCCAAATTATTTTTAAGAGAGCAAGGAAATTTTCACAGTATGTCTGATAATATTTTTTCTTCTGGAGAAAGTCTGACTTGTTTTATTTCGGCTAGAATAAAAGCAGTTTTTAATTTTTAAACACCATTTTAAGGTCAAAATGATTAACTCCTTTAAGCTATATTGTCTACAGAACAAACCATCATTATACAATAACCTGCCTAGTTACCCTAATTAACCTAGTTAAGCCTTTAAATGTCACTTTGAGCTGTATAGAAGTGTCTTGAAGAATATCTAGTCTAATATTATTTACTGTCATCATGACAAAGATAAATTAAATCAGTTATTAGAGATGAGTTATTAAAACTATTATGATTAGAAATGTGTTGAAACAATCTTCTCTCTGTTAAACAGAAAATGGGAGAAAAAATAAACAGGGGGACTAATAATTCTGACCTCAACTGTAGATGCTGGTAGCCAGGAGGTGTTCAGGTGGTTTGAACGACCCCCCCTCAGCCAAAAGGTCCAGAATTTGTACGTTATGTAATTCAAAAAAATATACATTTCATAATATTTGGCATGTCCTGTATTTTGAGCATTATTGATTTGTCCCGTGACCTCCTATTCTCTACTTTTGACAATTTTTTTTGAAAATTACTGTCCAATAAAGGCTTTAATACCAAACGTCCTCCGTCAGCTGTCACAGCAAAAAGCGCAAATCCCGTCATGTCTGTGTTTTTAAGGCTGTTTACACTGGTCACTTCATTCGTTTTATTCTGATTGGGTATAAATCCGATCGCTCAGACAACTTCATAAGGTGTTTTGGCAAGCGTTCCAGATGAAACTAACTACACCAGTCTAATTATTTGTTTTTTAGACTAAATTAATGTAAATAAATAAATTATGACCTGGAGCAAATCTGACCTGCGCCTGTATAGGGAAACACCTGGGTGCGCTTTTACAGCCAAACACATATAAAGTGCAAAATTATATTAAAAACAGATTTACTATAAGCACAAAACATGTGTTCGCGAACAAAAAGCCTCATAAACATAAATCACATAAATCACCTGTTAAATATTCAAGCATGTGGTGCTGAATTGATGAACAACCACTAATACAGTCTGAATATATTTAAAAAGCACTCAAAGTTCAAATCAGTGTTATCAATAAAATATTAATCGTTATATTGATTATCAAAACATATTGCATAATTAAATCTTGCAATATATCTACTTTTACGTGAATTCCACATAAAGATGAAACAAATAACATGTTTGGTGTGTTTGGACTGACAAAATGTGCACATTATGATCTTAGTAAGCAACTTGACAAAACAATTAAAATAGGTAAAATTTTAGAAAAAAAGACCCCCCATTCGCCCCCACCTAACCCAACCCCTCCCCCCCACCCCCGTTTTTTTTCTAGACTGGCTACGGCCCTGACATATTTACATAACTCTATTAATTGCAGAGAATGCAGTACTTTGCAAAAGATAATTTATTTAAAGCAACAGATCATCTTCCACATGTGGTGTAAATAGTAAATGGAGTATCAGTGATTCAATTTCACTTGCAAAGTCTTGGACCGCTAAAAACAAATAAGAAAATCACATTTGTATTTACAGAAAGTTTAAAGCAGTTACAGTGATAATTATCCGATTAAATTCAGTGATAAATATCTGATTCAAGATTAATCTAAAATGTCACATTTAACTTCACATTTTGCATAACACAAAATAAACTTCTATGACCGAACAATCAGTATTGAGTCAAGCTTACAGGGTTAGTTCACCTAAAAATGAAAAGCATGTTAAGTACTCGCCCTCAATCCCCCGAGACCTTCATTCATCCATCCTCATAACACAAATTAAGATATTTTAGTTGAAATCCAGGAGCTCTCTCATCCTCCATAGACAGCATGGGTCCTGAGATGCTCAGGTAACTAATCAAATTGTCAGTACATCCCACACGACTTAAGTAATCTAACTGTAATCATATGAATCTCCAAGAACACTTTTGTGCACCAGAAACTCTAATAACAAGTTTGTTCACCCATGTCTTCCTTGTGAGATTAGAGTGTGCATTTACTGTGGGCAATATGACGCTTGCATGTTGCACTGCTGACTCTACTGGTGCATTTCTACTGATACTGGTAGTTCGGTACAGTACTGTATGCATTTATATCCATTTCCATTGTCAAAAGTGCCAAAAAAAGTGATCCGTACCATACCAGCTTTTGACACCAGTTCCAAAGGGTACCTAGCACAGCAGAATGGTACCAAGAGTGTGGGCTTAGACTCGCTGCTGCATGCTATTGGTATACAGAGAATTATCACCAGTGTCTACTACAAATAAAGGAAATGACAACATGGGAAGCGCCATTTTTAAATACACAGTTGATAACATGGCTATATACATTTTAATACTGTGACGCCACGACAGGCACATGCACACATAGGGCTCAACCTGTGCAGTGCACATGCCCTTTTAGTCTTGGATAGAAAGTGCCCTTCCAAAATGATCAAAAGTGCCCCAGCGACAACGACAACATCCAACCCCAGCAACCCCCCACACCCCCTCATCAAAAAAATGATCCTGCACATGCCCTTTGGACAATCTCTGCACAGGCCTGCGCCACGAAGCAGTAAACCATGGTCTACCCAAACTCAAACAAACCTTGTCGTCTTGTCACAAACAGCCACATACTATTAAGAAGAACATGATCTGCTGTATGTCCTCTATTGTTGTTTATGAGGGCGTCTAAAAGCACAACTGGTTTCACTTTCTCTATTTGCGTATAAACCTAAAACACAAAAAAAATGTGTTTTTGACTTTTATATGAACTCTGAATGACAGAATAACTGTTTAACTCACTTTTACAGTTTCTTTGGTGCGCAAAAGTGTTCTTGAAGCTTCATTTTAATATAGTTTATACCACTGAAGGTACGTGCAGTGTTTTGATTTAGTTCCTTCTTCTAGACTTCCTTTTCTTCAATGTCTCTGGACCCTTGCTGTCTATGGAGGATAAGAGAGCTCTCAGATTTCATCTAATATCTTATTTTTTGTGTTCAAAAGCTGAATGACTTTTGAACATGTTTGGACAGGACGCGGGAGAGGATGTATTTGTTCCTTTATGTCATGGTGTCCTCCAAGGGTCAGTACTTGGTCCACTTCTATTTAGCATTTATATGTTGCCTCTTGGTCAAATTTTGCAAAAATTTGGGATTAGATATCATTGTTATGCCGATGACACATAGATCTATATTAACACTTCTCCCAATATTATCGGCATCAATGTCATCACTTAACGCTTGCTTAACTGAAATTAAAGCTCAGATGCAACATAATAATCTTAAACTGCATAGTACTAAAACAGAGATTTTATTGGTTGGCACTCCTCCTTACGTCAAGAGGTGTAGTGAATTTGAGTTAACGGTTGATCGGTCTGTCTTATCACCATCTCCGCAGGTGCGTAATCTCGGTGTTCTCCTGGACTCTCAGCTTAGTCTGAAGCCCTATTTTAAACATGTAACTAAAACGGCCTTCTATCATCTTCGTAATATAGCCCACTTACGTCCTTTCCTCTCGAGGCCTGATGCTGAAAGACTCGTCCATGCTTTTATCACGTCTCGCTTGGATTTTTGCAATTCCTTGTTCGGAGGGTCACCAGCAAATTCTCTCAAAATTGAGCAAAACATCAAAAATTCTGCTGCACGTGTGTTGACACATACATCGTCTCGGCCGCACATCACTCCTCTTGTATTGATTTTAAGACATTGATTTTAACACATAAGCCGGTTCATGGTTCTGCTCCAGGTTACGTTTGTGACCTGATATCCGTTTCCTCTGCCTCTCGCTGTCTACGCTCTGCCTCGGGTCTTCAGCCTCGCTGCAAACTCAGCACCATGGGAGGTAGGGCATTCTCTTTCCGTGCTCCCAAACTGTGGAATGCTCTTCCCACTAACATTAGGAATGTCGGTTCATAGGACACTTTTAAAGAGCTACTTAAACCTCATCTTTTTAGGTCTGTTTTTAATTAATGCTATCTTTTATTCTTACTGTTTTTATTGTATTTATTATTGGTTACTGTGCTTTGCTGTTTTTACTTTCTTGTAAGCGCTTTGGGTTTTAGAAAAGCGTGTTATAAATAAAATATATTATTATTATTATTATTATGAAGGCCTCAGGGAACTGGAACAACATGAAGGCGAGTAATTAATACGAGATTTGGAATTTTTATACTTCATTATTTTTGATGCCAGTGTCCAAAACAGAGAAGGTTAACAGCTGGACAAATGAGAACATCTCCGGAAACAAAACAAGGGATCTGTAAAAGCATTTGTACCGCTGTACTTCATAACTTAATTATTGTTTATTTCTCTAGTGCTTTTACAATGTAGATTGTGCCAAAGCAGCTTAACATAGAACATAGAAGTTCTAGTAAGTTGAAAGTGTCAGTCCAGTTTTCAGAGTTGAAGTTCAGTTCTGGGTGGTTTAATTTTACTGGTGAAAGTCCAAATCTATGCACAGCTCCACAAGTCCCAAACCAAGCAATCCAGTAGCAAGGAACCAACTTCACCAATTGACGAAAGTGAAGGAAAAACACCATAGTTAAACTGCAGTGTCTGCTTGAACATCTGCTGCTTCAGGATTGTTTTCATCCACCTTGTCTTTTTCTTTAATGTTTGTTTGTTTAACCTTGGTGTTTCTGATTATCTTGTGCAGAAGTTGGTCATAAAACCACTCCAAGTCTTGACCGTCATCAGGCCACACGAGGTAACTTCTGTTCTCAATGAAGGATCTCAGTTGTTCATACTTTAATAACCTGTACTGCGGTATGTTTCCTACAACCAGCACCACCAGAATGTCCTTAAGCTCCACTAGCATCCTACATTGTGCCAGGGTGAATGTTTCTAGACACCAGCCGTCCTTCAGAAAGTGTTTAGACACCACGCAAATGGTTTTTCGACTATGCTGGATGGCATTTCTCATATTGGTAAGATGGTCCTCCCCGGGGATGAAGTCTCGCTCCTCGAAGCAGCAGCGGAGTGTGTTGTGCTCTGAAAACTGAGAGTCCAGCCTCTTCAACAACGCTCTTTCTACCCACTTCATGTCTCTGGAACTGAAACACAGGTACACATCGTACAAAAATCCATTTGCATCAGGTTCCTCTTGAGGTTTATTGTCAAATTTGCCAATTAGTTTTTTGTATATCTTGAAGATGACACCGCGTCGACTGATGTAAACAATGGTGCTGGCGCTGAATAATATAATCAATACAGTGCAGGAAATAAAAAGCACAAGTCTTAGTTTTTCAGTTCTTCTCTCCTCCTCTTCATCCTCACATTGTATGCTGGAACTCACAACCGGAACCATGTACTGATCCTCAGGACTGGCACACGTCACATCCTCAATAGAGTGAACGAAGGTTATGTTGGTTTGATTTAGCCATGTTTGGAAATCCTTCAAGTCACAATCACATCGGAAATCGTTATTCATCAGGCTGAGGTAGCTGAGGGTGCTGAAGAGATTTGGATCTACTGAATAAATCGAATTATAGTCAAGATGAAGTACTTGAAGAGTTTTGGGGAATACATCAGTGGGGAGGTATTTCAAAGAGTTGAAAGACAAATCCAGAATGAGCAAAGATGTAAGGTCTTTGAAGATGTCTTTGGGAAGTGACTGCAGCAAGTTGGAACTCAAATGAAGCACTTCTAGCTGGTGAAGATCGTCAAACACGTTTAAACATTTTCCTTCTGACCAGATTACTTGCAAACCTGCAAATGATAGATCGAGGACTTGTATGTTTTGTGATAACACTTCATGGTTGTCTTGAGGGCAATAAAGAAGCTGATTTCCTCGAAAAACTACTTCCTCAATTTGAGGAAATTCATCTAGTATTGTGTAGAGCTCTGACATGGATGCTATTTGGTTAAACTGCAAGTCAAGGGTTTTGAGATGTTTGGCTATGTTGGGTATTTCGTACACATACTGAATGTTGTTGTCTCCTAAGTAGAGCTTTTCCAACTTCGGCAGAGTTGCGAATGTGTATACATGTCCAAGAGAATTTCCTGTTAGGTTTAGACTGAGTAGATTTGGAAGACCTTGAAATGACTGAGACCCAAGTCTCCAAATATGATTGTAAGACAAATCAAGCACCTCGAGTCCCTTGAGATTCTGAAATGTCCTAAAATCAATGTAGCCGAGGAAGTTTTTGGACAGGTTTAGCTTTAGCAAGTTTGTCATACCCAAAAATGCGTTGTTTTCAATCTTGTTGATCTGACTTTCTGCTAATGTGATTTGTTCTAGATCTGACAGATAACTAAATACAGAATATGTGAGAGAAAAAATGCTTGAATTGGACAGATCAAAACTCTTAATACCGCTCGACTTAAGACCACTGAATGTCGATTTGTCTGGATCTTTCGAATTATCGCCAGAAGATTTGCCGATTCTGTAAGTGTTACTGATGATGAGACTTTGGATTTTGGTACTGGAGATAGCATCAAAAAATCTCTTAGCCATGTCAACGTTAAAGCCGTTTCCAGATAGATCCAATGTGGTTATTGAAGTATTCTTAAATGGGTTTCCACATTTCTCCCATCCTAACCAGTACTCATTCATGTCTTGCAGTGTTATAGAGGACAGTCTGAGGAGTGTGAAATGTTTACCCTGAAAGTTCAGGAGGTCTTCCTCACAGATGCTCTTCACTTTGTTGAAAGTCAGATCCAGCACATGAAATCGCCTCATATTTAAAAAGAAAGACGCCGGTTGGACTCTCCGAATGTTGTTACGACTTAAATCAAGCATCTCAAGAGACATCAGAGGTTTGAGGAAGTTACCAGACAGTAGGGAGTCATCTAAACCGCATTGAGTGAGAGTGAGATTTTTAAGGTCGGATAATCCATTAAATGCTCCTGCATCTATTCGCAGGTGGTGGTTGTAGTCTAGCTGAAGTGATGTTAAATTAGAGAGCCTCATGAATGAATTGCGCCGGATCACAAGACCTGGTGTTTGGTGCATCAGGATGAGGACTTCTAGAGCTTCCAAATGAGAAAAGGATGTTTCATTGAGTTCAGCAATTCTGTTTTTACTCAAATCCACGTTAGTTATGTAAGTGGAAATCTTTGGCACCTCTTGAAGACCTCTGTCCATGCAGAAAGCGAAGTAGCCATCAGTTGAACACACTGAGGTGGATTTCACTGTTGGAGTCCAAATGAATAATAGCATCAGAAATAAAGTGTATGTAGCTGCCATTCTGGAATCTCTGTAGAAAATAAATGTGTTATAAAAATGAAGGTTAAAAAGATTCACCCTACAGTTTTTATTTGTTATTAATATTCAAGTATTTTTGCTTATGTGCTTGGCAGCAGAACGTGATGTTATTTACTTTTTGTGGCATTTGTTTGTGTCTATATTTATTAATAAAATGTCTGTTTCTGCTCACACAGCGAGGTCAGAAACAAATATAAAATACATCATAAATATAGTTAAAACCTCCAGGAATTAATACAAAATACATTTAAGATGTCCGCATTCAGCTGCTTCTGTTTAACTAGTTTATCTTACTAATTGTTTGCCAACTAGTTCAAGGTTCAGTGACTACACGTTCAATAAGGGGGAAAAACATGTTTCTAATTTAAACTTGGTTCATGAGATCTTACCACTGCTGACACGAGCAGTAATTTGAGATCTTTACAACAAGGTTTATTTAATAACAATCTAATAATAGTTTAGCGTCTTACCTGTTCGCCCATTAATCCATCGTGTTGCCCTGTTTATCCGTTTCTGCAGTCATTTGATACTGAATACTTCACAGATGTGCGCGGGTTTCTCTTGTTCTCTCTTCCTTCGTTTGGTCTGTTTCCCAACTTTTCTGAAATAGGAAATAACTTTCTGACCCTGTGACTCATTTTCCGGTTAGGGATTCTTCAAGTGCGAGTAAGCAAACAATCACGGATTTGTGAGAGATTCAGAACATTTACAAGCCTTTTTTTCGTTTTCACCTCACCCAAACAAACACTGCTCAACCCGCGCGGTAAGACTGCAAGCTGCAGTATGCAGTACACACGAGCAATCAGAGCTAAAATATGCACTTTTATATCATTATAAAACAATATAAAGAACAGCGAATGTTGCTGTCATTTTTGTTGTCTTACCAGTCTAATAAATAGACAACCTTGCCATCCTATGGAGACAAAGGATTAAATTTGTCGTGTAGCTACGCATAAATGTTGATACTAATTTAAATATTAACGGTTTTTTAAAAACGTTGCTTTTTAAAAACTAGTTTTTTTAACTGCCCCAGGAAAACATGTTTGGATTGCATTTAACCCCTAATGTCGCTAGTTAACACACTCAATGCACTTTCTTTCAAGATATCCCATAATTTCTAATACATCAGCCTCTACCAAATAGTCGAAATGTCGGTTTATTGTAAAAGTACTGCAATTATTGCATTTACTATGGCAATCAGAAAGTATAAGACCAATTTATACAAAAACATAATCAAGATAAAACATTTTGAATACTAAATTATCTTTATTTTTTGAGGTTTGCCATAAAATATTTTAGATTTTCATTTAACATGTTTTTTTTTTCTCAATAAAACCAAAATCAAGTGTAGTAGTGCAACAGGATTATGTTTAATTAAAAAAAAAGTATTTATTTATTTATTTGTTTTGTAAACCAAAAATGCTGTGTAAACCATTAATAAAAACAGTCATTATTTAAAACAGTCAAAATATGGTCAACCATAGGTAGAGCAGGCAGTTAAATAGTTAACTGACTTACCTGTGAAAACAAGTGGTCAATTAAATTATGTGAAACTAAAAAATCAAATATAAACACAAACTTTTAAAAAATCTTGAACGTGTTTTTACATATATTGCTGTATGTAATGAAAATGTTCATGTTCAGTTATTAAAAACAATAGACTATAATCATCATTCAACACCATGCAGGAAGAAATGAAATTGTGTAACTATGCAAGTCGACACAAAGAAAGCTTTGGTTTTTGATTGCATAACAACCCAACTTAATCTGGGGATATTTTGAAACCAAGTTCCTGTGTGTGGCTGAAGAACCTGTTCTTAACGTTACAAGTGTCAAAAATAAATATTTTTTTAAGTACAATAAAAGTACTACTTGTGGTCGCAATTACAGTTCGCAAGGAGGTTCTATCTATCTATGAAAATCTGAGCTTCTTTATTTAGTAGCAAATGTTTAAATCTCTGACCTCAGCTTGCTTCACGAAAACAGAAGGTGAGTTTAAAGGCTGTTTGGACAGCTATCTTTGCACAAGATGTCACTGAAAGATTGCTTTCTGTACACATGGAGCATAATGCAGAATGCTAATATTAACTTTGCAATGTTGTCTTTTCTCAGAGTTCCCTATTAAAATGAAGGGATCATAACAGGAAATGAGGGCAGATGGCAATGTGAGGTCAACCAAAGATACATTCAGTAAGTTTTTGAAGGAACAACATGTACTTTTAGTTTTCTGAATTGAGAAAATTGTATTCAATATTACATACAGTGCTCAGCATGATTGAGTACAGCCCATTTTGAAAATGAATGCTTATCCATTTCTCAGTCAATATAGGCAATGTATTTTGGTGCATCTAAATAAAACATTTATTAAACAGATATATTAATGAAAATAATACTTTAGTCACCAAACATATTTAGATATTAAAAAGATAATGCAATTAAATTCAAGCTAAATATTGCATAAATAATTACAACCTACAAAATCTTAACTAAATAATTTATTATTGCTTCTCTTGATTTTTAAACTTGTATTTGATATTTTTCTATAACATATAATTTGTTGTACTAGTTTTTGGAGTTATTTTGTAAGATAAGCTCCAGATATTGGCTTCAATACTGACTAATATATATGCACAAATATAATATCGTATAGCTTCCTATTAAAAAATTATTTAAGGGAAATTTGTGAGGGGTGTGCTTATATATGCTGAGCACTGTGTTTAGATCTTTGATTGCTATTTCTAAACTGTTCAAGATACACAGGCCAGCACTTAGTTGACACAATTACTCAATACTGAGTATTTTTTATATAATTATTACATCATCAATGTACAGTTGTTATTAGCCAAGTGTGCATATTGTGACATCTTGCAGTGCTTTCAGTAGTGGTTTCAGTTTTCACAATATTGCTTGTATGGAGGAAGTAAGGTTAACGACAGAGTGCACAGCAATGCCTATTCCCCAGTCGACTTTTATGGGAGAGACGGACTGTGTTTACAAACAGGCTGAGTTTTCAATTGACCTTATTTGGAAGTTTATTTGGCAGGGTCACAATCACACAGGTGTTTGAAAATAGTTTGGGTTTGAAACAAACATGTAATGTAGTAAATTCCATTATAACCTTTTAAAACACTCATTCGAGAACACTGAAAACCATAATAAGTTGACTGAATGAAATTATTTGAGTAAGCTCTTTGCCTCAATTTAATTGAGTAACGAAATCTCCCAAAACTTGCGTATTTAAGTTTATTTAACTTGCTGTTTTGATTATACTTAAATTGATCAGTTCTGTGTGTGTAATTATACACTATGAAAAAAATGCTTAAAAGAAAAATAAGTAACCATTTATTCCTTTTATGGTGAATAATAATACATAAAGCCTTGTTTTCTAATTTAAAAAAAGAACTTGCATTAAAAAATTGCACATATTAGAATTACAGTCAAGACTACATTAAAAACAACCTTATTTTTCAAAGGATTATTTGTGATTTTGAGCTTAGTATACTTGAAATCTTAAGTTTATGCATTTTCATGGTATATAAGTTAAATTAATTTGTATTTTTAGGTGACATGATCAAAATGCTAAATTTTTAGTAATGTTCAGTCAACTTTACTTGATTTGTTTAAGTAAAGACAACATTATGGTTTACAGTGTAGGTAAATTCTAAAACTGTAATGAAAAACATACTAAATGTATAATAAGTCTACCATGATTATACTGCTGTGTTGGTGTTGAAATTGGCTTCCTCACGCTTTATTTCTTTGGTCGTTTGATTAATCTTGATATCTTTTCTTATCTTGTGCAGAAGTTGGTCATAAAACCACTCCAAGTCTTGACAGTCATCAGGCCACACGAGGTAACTTCTGTTCTCAATGAAGGATCTCACTTGTTTGTACTTCAGTAACCTGTACTGCGGTATGTTTCCTACAACAAGCACCACCAGAATGTCCTCAAGCTCTGCTTGCATCCTTTTTTGTGCCAGGGTGAATGTTTCTAGACACCAGCCGTCCTTCAGGAAGTGTTCAGACACCACGCAAATGGTTTTTCGACTATTCTGGATGGCACTTCTCATATTGGTAAGATGGTCCTCCCCGGGGATGAAGTCTCGCTCCTCGAAGCAGCAGCGGAGTGTGTTGTGCTCTGAAAACTGAGAGTCCAGCCTCTTCAACAACGCTCTTTCTACCCACTTCATGTCTTTAGAACTGAAACACAGGTACACATCGTACAAAAATCTATCAGGATCAGGCTCCTCACGCTTTCCATCCACAAGTTCGCCAATTAGTTTTTTGTACATCTTAAAGATGACACCGCGTCGACTAATGTAAACAATGGTGCTGGCGGTGAATAATATAATCAATACAGTGCAGACAATAAAAAGCACAAGTCTTAGTTTTTCAGTTCTTCTCTCCTCCTCTTCATTCTCACATTGTATACTGGATTTTACAACCGGAACCATGTACTGATCCTCAGGACTGGCACACGTCACATCCTCAATAGGGTGAACGAAGGTTACGTTGGTTTGATTTAGCCATGTTTGGAAATCCTTCAAGTCACAATCACATCGGAAATCGTTATTCATCAGGCTGAGGTAGCTGAGGGTGCTGAAGAGATTCGGATCTACTGAATAAATTGAATTATAGTCGAGATTAAGAATTTGAAGACTTTTGGGGAATACATCAGTGGGAAGGTATTTCAAAGAGTTGAAAGACAAATCTAAAAAGAACAGAGATGTAAGGTCTTTGAAGATGTCTTTGGGAAGTGACTGCAGTCCATTGGCGGTCAGAGACAGCTGCTGTAACTGGTGAAGATCGGCAAACACGTTTAAACATTTTCCTTCTGACCAGATCAGCTGCATACTTGAAAGCCCAAGATGGAGGAGTTGAAGTTTGTCTGAAAGCACTATCTGTTTTTGATTATAACAGCTTGAGAAGGTGTTACCTTGAAGAAATATATTTTCTATTTGAGGAAATTCTCGTAATATTGTGTACAAATCTGACAAGGCGTGTAGTTTGTTAAATTCCAGGTCAAGTGTTGAAAGATTGTGTGCGATGTTGGGTAAACTAGACACAGATGAAATTCTGTTTTTACCCAAGTAGAGTTTGTTCAGGTTTGGTAAGGCAGCAAATGTATGGACTGACTCCACAGCGTTTCCTGTTAAGTTTAATTTGCGTAAGTTTGGGAGTCCCAGAAACGATTGATCTCCAAGAGCCCTTATATGGTTATAAGACAAATCGAGCACCTCAAGTTTGTCAAGATTTTCAAACATTCTCGAATCGATGCTACCGAGGAAATTTTGGGACAGGTTTAGCTTTAGCAAATGTGTCAAACCCCAAAATGCGTTATCGTCAATCTTGTTGATCTCATTTTGCGCCAAGGTCAGTTGTTCTAGGTCTGTGAAATGACTAAATACTGATTTCAGCAGAGCAAAGATTTTTGATTTGGATAAATCACAAGTCTTAACACCACTCGCTTCAAGACCCTTGAATGTAAAATTGTCTGGATCCTTAAAATTGGTATGTCCAAATGAACTCCCCATATTGTAACTATTACTGAGAATGAGACTTTGGATTTTGGTACCAGCGATTGCATCAAAAAAACGCTTCGCCATTGACTCTTTAAAGCCGTTTCCAGATAGATCCAATGTGGTTATTGAAGTATTCTTAAATGGGTTTCCACATTTCTCCCATCCTAACCAGTACTCATTCATGTCTTGCAGTGTTATGGAGGACAGTCTGAGGAGTGTGAAATGTTTACCCTGAAAGTTCAGGAGGTCTTCCTCACAGATGCTCTTCACTTTGTTGAAAGTCAGATCCAGCACATGAAATCGCCTCATATTAAGGAAGAATGAAGCTGGCTGGATTTTTTTAATGTTGTTATCACGCAAGACAAGCATCTCAAGAGATGTCAGAGGTTTGAAGAAGTTACCAGACAAAACAGCACCATCTAAATTACACTGCGTGAGAGTGAGCACTTCAAGGTTTGCTAATCCATTAAACGCGCCCGTCTCTAATTGTAGGAATTGGTTGTAGTCTAATTTAAGTATTATTAGACTGGAGAGTCCTCTAAACGTGTTGTTTCTGATCACGAGTCCTGGTGTTTGTTGCTCCACTTTGAGGAATTGTAAATCTTGAAGACGAGAAAAAGATGTTTCGTTGAGTTCAGCGATGCTGTTTAAACTCAGATCCACATAATTGACATGCGCGGGCAGCTCTGGCACCTGATGAAGACCTCTGTTTATGCAGATGGCATTATAGCCGATAACTGAACACTCGGAGGTGCTTTTCACGACTTCAGTGTTCAGGCACAATCCAAAAAGGATCAGTATGAATGTATATCCCATTCTGTGAGCACTGGAAACAAAAAAAAATCACATGCATTTTACAGTTAAAATATTTGTCAAACAGGGATATTATTTTGTTTGCTTAACAAGTTCAAGGTTTGGTGGCTTTAAAAGAAAAGCTGCAACACACACACATAACCCACATGAAAAACTACCTCACAGTAATGTTTCATTAGTTAATGTTCGTGCATTAACTAATAATTAACGATATTTGTACAACGTTCATAAATCATCATAGTTTAACATTTACTAATGCATTATTAAAATCCAAATGTATGCTTAGTAACAGTTAATGCACAGTTAACATGAACTAAGCAACATTAAAGAACATTAATTAGCATTAACAAAGATGAATACTGTAATAAATGTATTGTTTACCGTTTGTTCATGTTAAGATATTGACATTAACTAATATAACCTTATTGTAATGTTAATTTAAAATAAATACTATAGTGTTGTGTTGTTGAATCATACTATAGTAAAGTATTTGAATGAATCTGTTGTGGTAATGCTATAGTTACTAATGCATTATTAAAATCCAAATGCATGCTTGTTAACATTAGCTAATGCATTAAGTTAACATGAACATACAATGAACAACTTTATATTCATTAACTAAGCTTAACAAAGATGAATACCGTAATAAATGTATTGTTTATCGTTTGGTCATGATAATACATTGATATTTAACTACTGCAACCTTATTGTAATAGTAATTTAAGATAAATACTACAGAGTTATGTTATTAAATCATACTAAAGTATTTAACTGAATCTGTTGCGGTAATGCTATAGTTACTAATGCATTGTTAAAATCCAATTGCATACTTTTTAATATTAGATAATGCACCGAGTAAACATGAACAAACCATGAACAACTTTATATTCATTAACAAATATTAACAAAGATAAATAATGTATTGTTCATGTTAATACATTGACATTTAACTAATACGACCTTATTGTAATGGTAATTTAAAGTAAATACTGTAGTGTTATGTAGTTACTAGATACTACACAAACGCTAAAGTAATATAAACAAATCACCCAATACTGTACTTTTCAACTATAGGATATATTATACTGCAATAAACCACAGTTTACTGTAGTAAAACTTTTTAAAAAAGTATTATAGTCTATCAGTTCACAAAAGTATACTGTAGCATTCATTAACAGAGTTGTAAATGCTAAATACACTTCAGTATGGTTCAAAAACACTAGCATTTACTGAAAATAACTTTTTTAATGTGGGAATATTCTTTTTAAGCGATAAAATATTTACAGTTTACTTCAGATTTACCTAGTATTACTACAGCCTTTGTTTACCAGGAAAAAATCACCTTAACATTAAAAACCTATTTCACAATAGCGTCCTGGCCAACATTGTGATTAAATTATTATCATATCTGAAGTTAAAGACTAAAAATCGAGCAATAATAAAGCGTCTTACCGGATCATCTATCCATACAGCGTTTTCCTAAGCCTTGTTATGGCGCGAAAACAATAAGGAGTTTCAATAACGCAACATGACGACCCACGCAGAGTTCAATTAACTACTAAGCTCCTTACGGCGATTATGAGCTCTTCCTTCGTCCTCTCTCTTTTCATTTCTGTTGTGTTTCTCAACATCTCTGAAATAGGAAATCACTTTCTTGCTCAGTGATTCACTTTCCGGTCAGGACTTTTCCAAGTGTACGTAACGTTACTGTAACTGTGGGAAACACTGTATTTCAGCTGCTTGAGTTAGGGTGTGCGGTAGCCATGTGTAAACAGTACAAACTAAATGTGTTCTTTAGACCCTATTTTCGACCACAATCGGCGTTTTAAGTATATAACTTAAGAACTAAATCGTGTATAAGTGTTATATAATACTCAAATATTCAAAAGCTCTTCGGAAGATGCCACTAATAGAGATAAAACTATCTAATGATAGTTTTTATTTTTATTTCACCTGAACGATTAGTAAGTATAAACTGCTGTTGATCTGGTTGCTCCTTACTGCCCACTAGATGGTGATATTTACCAACATCTCAACATAATTTTAATAAACATAGCCTATTTCAGAAATTAATCAGGCTAATGCATGTCTTATCAAGTCTACCTATATATGTGTACTCAAAGAAACAAAACAAGTTAGCATGCTAAAAGAAATTTGCTACACCCTTATATTAAAATATAATATTTATTTCTTCAAGCATCATTCAAAAATACTGAAACGTCTTCAAACGTGCAAAGTAAGCTTAAGTTTTTACATTCACAGTCAGATATTATTATTATTATGTGCTCTTTGGAAAAGTTTGGAAACATATTACTTTAAATAGTTTTGAAAGAAGTCTCTTCTGCTCACTAAGGCTGCGTTTCTCTTAGCTACAACACAATTAAAACAGAACTATCATGAATTATTATTTCATTTCAAAGCATTTTTAAAAATATTGAATGTAGTTATAATTGCAGTGATGTAAAGCTGGATTTTCAGCATAATTACTCCAGTTTTCAGTGTCATATAATCCTTCAGAAATCATTATAACTGGCTTGTAGCCAGAGGGGTTCGGGTGGTTCGAAAGACCCTTCTAATAAAGTCCATAATTTGGCCTCTATATGAGCTCATTTGTCCCATTTTTGACAGTATGCCATTATAAACTGTGAAAATAACCAATTGGAGAATTATTTTAATTATTAATTTTTATTTAAATGGACAAATTCTGAGCGAGCAAACAAGCTGGCCAGTTTATTTTCCTATAGGCTACAGTTTTTAATTTAAAACAAGTTTGAACAGATTCCTAATTGTTTGTTTGTTTTATGATGGATGATAAGAAATTGGCGTTTTAAAAAATATGTTTTTCATATTTCTAAATTTTTTATCTCATTACATTATTTATAAAACTGTAATAACTTACAGTTTAAATGCACATTTGTAATTAAACATAATTTTTGTAAACATAAAATAGTATGATAGCCACTTTGACATTGCTCAAAAAAGTGTGATGATGATAACCATCCGACAAGTTAATCCAGCAAAAATTAGTGCTTAAAATGTCACTAAAATGCAGTATTTGAACCTCTTAATTTAATAGCAAATGAGACAAGTAGCTGCAAAGGGTCCACTTTTAGAGGTAAAGATCTACAGGCCTGCATTATTTGATGATTTGTGGATCAACTTGAATATCACTGTTGACAGAGTTATTCCCAGAGATGGGTTGCAGCTGGAAGGGCATCCGCTGCGTAAAAATGTGCTGAATAAGTTGGCGGTTCATTCCGCTGTGGCGACCCCGGATTAATAAAGAGACTAAGCCGACAAGAAAATGAACGAATGAATGTTGAGAGAGTTGAGCTGCTTCATGTTTTCGTCAAAACTGTATTTCCATTCAAGCGTACCATGCATCATTTTTATGAATATAATTAAGGGCTTGTTTAATTGATAAAAGTAATGCCAAAAGATTTCATTTTGTATAAATATTTTTTTAAAAAGGAGGGGGAGAGCAAGGACGAAAGTACCATTTTTCATAAAAACTTAATTTTAAAACATAACATTTTAGCAGAACTATATTTTTGCTGTGGTTACTAAGTCATAAGAGTGCTCTATAAAAAGCAGGTTTTATTTTGTATCGATGTAGAACAACTCCAATATATCTTCACTTTAAACAGAAGTTGCACATTTGTCCTCTTCACCCCACCAGCAGGCATGAAAGTAACACACCGATGGGTCAAATGTAACACAATCTTTGCTAGATTTACTGACTTCATCTTGTTTATTTTAAATATATCGGACTATGACCTTGTTAATATTAACTGCAAACATATTTTGTCCTTTATTTCTGCAAGTAATATTATACTGCATTTTCATTTTAAATTTAAGCTCCATTAAATGTTTCAAAAGCAATCCATCAATGCGAAATGTTAACATTTTCTGCAATTTATAAAGGTTTATTATTATTGGCAATATGCAGTAATTTTATAAAACATCTGAGAATTGGGACATAAAAAACGGTGTTTCAGGAACTCTTGATATTTAAATCTTATTTACTTTTAAACTGGAAAACTCGGACATTGCAAACTTAAGGATGTGTTATTGCACTAAATAACCTGTATATTGATTATTACTGTGATGCATGAAAAGAGAAGGAAATTAGAACCACTATAATAATTTACTTTTTGCACCTAAAAACTGAAATTTGGACAAAAATGCAGGACACAGTCGCAAAATCAGCTGATATTTGGCAGCTCCAAACATATCTGCATGCAGAATGTGCTGTTATTGCCAGGAAAGCAGATGTTGTCAGGGCTTCCAGAAAATTGCTTTGGTACTTTCGTCCTCGCTCTACCCTACCATGTTTTAATTTAGAAATATAGTTGATGAAGGACCCATTTATTCACTGTAAAGAATGCTGGGATCCGCACAGTCTATTTGTGTTGGGACAACTTGAAGGAATCAAGTAAACTTATTAGTTATTACTAGGCCCACACGGAATCTTCACGCACAGAATTCCGCAGATTTTCCGCAGATTTCTGCAGATGTTTAGCCCATCATTAATTCTGTTTATTTACTTGAGTAAATGTGTAAATCTGAATATATTCAGTTTTTATTCAGTAATTTATTACTTTTCATTTAATATATTAAAGTTTTAGTTATGATACTCCGCTGGATACTCCCAAAATAATTCCACAGAAATCCACAGATTTTTGCCAAAATTCTCAGCAGAAGTAGCAAAAAACATCCGCAGACTCTGTCTGGCCCTGGTTATTACAAATGTAAGTGGTTTGAACATAAAACAATTAAGTGGTCCCTTAAATATCTTAAGAATTGTATTGGTTCAGCTCATTTTAAGTAAGTAGTTTGAACAAACAGCAAATGTTTTGAGTGATCAATCAATAATAAAAGCAATGGCAAAAGGTTTTGTCAAATAAATGCTGTTATTCTGAATTTACGATGCGTCCTTATATAGTAGCCTAACATTTATCACAGTTTCTGGAATAGATGCTAAACAGAATAATAATTATATGTACAGTTGAAGTCAGAATTATTCGCCCCCCTTTGATTTTTTTTTTCTTTTTTAAATATTTCCCAAATTATGTTTAACAGAGCAAGGAAATTTTTACAGTATGTCTGATAATATTTTTTCTTCTAGAGAAAGTCTTATTTGTTTTATTTAGACTAGAATATAAGCAGTTATAAATTTTTTAAACACCATTTTAAGGACAAAATTATTAGCCCCTTTAAGCTATATTTTTCAGACTGTCAACAAAACAAACTATCATTATACAATAACTTGCCTAATTACCCTAACCTGCCTGGTTAGCCTAATTAACCTAGTTAAGCCTTTAAATGTCACTTTAAGCTGTATAGAAGTTTCTTGAAGAATATCTAGTCTAATATTATTTACTGTCATCATGGCAAAGATAAAATAAATCAGTTATTAGAGATGAGTTATGAAAAATATTATGTTTAGAAATGTGATGAAAAAAATCTTCTCTCCATTAAACAGAAATTGGGGGAAAAAATAAATAATTCAGGGGGGCTAATATAATTCATAATTGTATATATACAACTATGTATATATACAATTGTATATATATCAACTGTGTATATATATATATATATATATATATATATATATATATATATATATATATATATATATAAAATCTGAATTATAATTCGGGACATTGTTATATAATAATAAGATCCTGAAATCAGCTAATATTTGGCAGCACCATCACGAGCTGCATGCTGAATGTGCTGTTATAGCCTGGAAAGCAAATGTTGCCCAGAAAATCGCTTTGGTACTTTCATCCTCACTCTCCCCTACAATGTTTTAATTTAGAAATATAGTTGATGAAGGTCCCATTTAATCCCTGTAAATATGCTGGCTTACACACTGTCGATTTGTGTTGGAACAACATAAAGGAATCAAGTTAACTTATTAGTTATTACAAATTTAAGTGGATTGAAGATAAAACAATTAAGTTTTCCCTCAAATAACTCAAGAATTGTTTTGGTTCAGCTCATTTTAAATAAGTAGTTTGAACAAACAGCAATTTTTTGAGTGATCGATCAATAATTAAAGCAGTAGCAAAAGATTTTTATGTCAAATAAATGCTGTTAAACTATGTGTCCTTATATAGTACCCTAATCACAGTTTCTGCAATAGATCCTAAACAGTATTGATAATAATAATAATAATAATAATAATAAT
Organism: Danio rerio; assembly: GCF_052040795.2. NCBI lineage: Eukaryota > Metazoa > Chordata > Actinopteri > Cypriniformes > Danionidae > Danio > Danio rerio. The sequence goes on along the minus strand of NC_141040.1, from coordinate 55,669,184 downwards.
ATTTATAATTTTGCATTACCCTAATATTTATTGATAAAAGTAGTAGCACACTGATTTATGAAGAATTAGGTGAACAACTCTCAGGCCCGTACCCAAGGGGGTTCGGATGGTTGGAAAGACACATCCATCACTGACAAAAATTCCAGAATTATATATATGAGCTCATTTGTCCTATTTTCCCATCATAATTTATGAAAATAATCCATCGTAGAAGGCTTTAACACCAAGCGGAATCCTGTGTTGGCTATTGCTTCCTCATGACTGAGGAAAGTTGAATGTGCTGGCTAGTTTGCTTTTTAAATTAAGGATATTTAAATGACAATAGGTCTAGTTTTTAATTTAAAACTTTAACACATTCCTAGTTTTTTTCTGATAATATATAATGTAGTTGATGTACAGTTGAAGTCAGAATTATTAGCCCCCCTGAATTATTAGCCCCCTGTTTATTTTTCCCCAATTTCTGTTTAATGGAGGGAAGATTGTTTCAGCACATTTCTAAACATAATAGTTTTAATAACTGATTTATTTTATCTTTGTCATGATGACAGTGAATAATATTTGACTAGATATTTTTCAAGACACTTCTATACAGCTTAAAGGGACATTTAAAGGCTTAACTAGGTTAATTAGGTTAACTAGGCAGGTTAGGGTAATTAGGCAAGTTATTTTATAACGATGTTTTGATCTGTAGATTATCGATAAAAAAATTAGCTTAAAGGGGCTAATAATTTTGTCCCAAAAATGTTTTTTAAATAATTAATAACTACTTTTTTTCTAGCCGAAACAAAACAAATAAGACTTTCTCCAGAAGAAAAAATATTATCAGACATACTGTGAAAGTTTCCTTGCTCTGTAAAAAATTATTTTGGAAATATTTAAAAAAGAAAAAAAATCAAAAGGGGCTAATAATTCTGACTTCAACTGTATATATGATGTAAATAATATTTGATATTAAATGTTTTTGGCGTATCAAAAAGTGTGGTGCATCCAACAAGTTTGTCCGGCAAAAAAAAATTGTGCTTAAAATGTCTTTACAATGCAACCTATTTAAACCTCATAATTAATTAGAAAATGATGTGAATAGCTGCAAAATGGTCCACTTTTTAAGAAAAAAGAACCACCGCTTTCACCAGGCTGGCTACAGGCCTGACTCTTAATGTTTCCAAACCTTTGATCGGTGTTGGCTGGCTTTTAAATGTCTCTCTTTAAATACCTGTTGGTATTTGGTAATGACTGTTGTGTGCTGTCATTTTCAGTAATCACCTGTTGAAAATCGTAGATTTCATCGTGGACTTTATGTGTATCGTAATGGTTCGTTTTACTCAGTCGTCTCAGTATGCAGTGCGCAAGGCAGACCAGTAGCAGCACACAAACAACAACGCAGACCATTACTCCCAAAAGACTGCCCGCAGAAATGGACAGTGGCCGGTCGGTTGGGGGTCTGCTTGTGGGAATGAAAAGGTCAAAAGGCGTTGAGCTGCCTGAACCCTCCAAGTCTTCACACACCCCATTGTCCAAAAGCACGTATCCTTCATGACAAAAACATTCAAATGATCCTGGTGTGTTTGTACAATTCTGGTCACAGTCATTGGTACTTATGCATTCATCTACATCAACGCAATATCTGTCATCTTCGTCAAATAGGAAACCATCAGGGCAGTCGCACTGGTAATCATTATTGGGATCACATTCAGCCTTGCATCTCATGTCCGGACAGTGCATTTTACATTTGTGCATGTCCTTAGCTGCCGGTTTGTATCCATCAAAACATACGCACTGATAGCTGCCCTCAGTGTTGGCGCAGTCGTGTTCACACGGTCCTGTTGCGCATTCGTCAACATCAACGCATCCGCCGTTTTCATTGATATAGCCGGGCTTGCAGTTCTCTTTGCAAGACTTTCCGTCCGCACTCAGGGTAAACCCCGGGCGACACGTGCACGCGAACGCACCGCTATCTCGCGCGCACTCGTGTTCGCATCCCGCATGCGCGCACGGGTCATCGTCCTGCTGCTGGCTGCACGATATCCCGTTTGTGTCCAGCTTAAATCCCGGCTGACAGATGCATGCGTAGCTCTGCCCGTTCCTAACACACGTATAATCACATCCACCATCAAAAACCTCACAGTTCCAGGGCGCATGAAGCCACTCGCTGTCAAAACAAATGTGTTTGGTCCTAAGATCAAGCCTTGTTGCATTAGTCAATTCGGGAATCTCTCTGAGGAGTTCGTTTGATGTAAATCCAAAAGCAGTCGAATAATGGACTTTTTCATCAGTGCTGAGCGGCGGACAGTGATTTAAATTGTTATATTCACACACATAACCATCTATTCGGTCACTGCACGGTCTCTCTGTCCATTTGTGATCGTTTTGTGATACCGAAACACAACTTGGCGCACAATCTGATTCTCTTTTCCAGTTGGAAAAGTGGCTCGTGTCATCTCCAGTGATCCATTTATATCCCTTTAATCTATCTGAACACTCATTACCGACATATCTCAGCCCAATCCAGAAGTTTCCCGACTCTCCTTTTAATAATAACCGAGATAACACATCGGCTAGTTTTGCGGTGCGGATGGTCATCAGATGTCCTGTTCGCTCCTCACAGACTTTCTGCGCCGCGTCAAAGTTCGCGGTGTCGGTCTGGACGACAAAACATTTCCCATCTACACAATCGCCGATGTATTTGTTCGCGTGAACCCCCAGAAGAGCAAACGCCAGCGCCATTACGAGCTCTCTCATCTCTGCTGGACGCGTTATGTAAAGATGTTCGAGCTGAAGTGATTTTGGAGAAGTGACCAGCGAGCATTTCACGGGTCTGAGCTGCGCCGTGCCGGATTTATAATGTCATCCATGTCTCCAGAAATTAGAGGAAGTTCGTGTTTTCTGGCAGAGATCCCGATACTTCACTTTCTCTCCCCCCTCTCTCGTTTCCTATCCTAGCCGGCGCGCAGGGGGTTGGACATCCAATATCCATCCTGACTCTGAGGATTAATTTCCAACTTACCCGCAAATAGATGTCCCACTCTTTCTGAAGTTGTAGGAGGGGTAAACAAACAGACCTGTGTGTGTGCGTGTGTGCTTGTTTGTGTTTAGCGGAGATTAAATTTTTATTTTAACATATTTAAGAACTCATTTTCTTAATGATTAATTTTTATTTGCTATAGGAGCACCCGGAATTTTTCTTTTTCTTTTTTTTTTTTTCATGTAGCCTACCTAACACTACAAAGCATATTTAATTTATGCATTCATTTGTTTGTTGTTATTATTATTTTTCTTATAATTATTTTTAATACTTGTATTATGACAGGACAGTGCAGGACATGGAGGAAAGCATTGGGAGCAGAGAGGGGAAGGATTGGCATAGGACCTCGAGATTGAATCGAACTCGGGTCACCGTGAGCACCATGCTGCTATATGCCAGCACATTTAACCACTATATTTTTGCCGACTGTTTGTTGTTTTTACTGTCTAATGTTTTTAATAGTATATTGGTTAATAAAATGATCTTACTCTTACCATCAAAATACCCTAGGCCTACATGGCTATAAATAAAAAATACATTACAATACATTACTTTGCAGCCTAATCTCATGAGAAAACGTAGGTATTTTACGTTTTGCCAGTTTATTGGCTAATTTGTATGAATTCGTACAAGTTTAGTCGTGCAAAATTGTACATTTTAAAAAGGAGGCGTGGCACCTAACCCCACCCCTAACCCCAACCGTCATTGGGGGATGAGCAATTCGTAAATTGTACGAATTAGATTGTACAAATGCATACAAATTAGCCACTAAATCAAAAGGTTATGAATTGCCGGGAGATTGTGTTGTAGTTTGCCATGATGGCAGTACATTATAGCTACTTTTGTTATATCTCAGGATAGTATTCAGCTTAAGTGCAATTGCTTAACTTGCTTAATAAGGTAAATCAGGTGGTAATTAACGTAGATAATTTACGTAGATATTTGCAGAAAAAAAAATTTTGACCTTAAAAATTGTTGTAAAAATTAAAAACTTTATTATTTAGTCTTACCATTTAGTATTACTAAATTGAAAAATACTTTTTGATAAAATTATATATATATAGTTGAAGTCAGATTTATTAGCCCAATTTCTGTTTATCGGAGAGAGGATTTCTTCAACACATTTCTAATCATGATAGTTTTAATAAGTCATCTCTAATAACTGATTTATTTTATCTTTGTCATGATGACAGTAAATAATATTAGACTAGATATTCAAGACACTTCCACACAGCTTAAAGTGACATTTAAAGGCTAAACTAGGGTAATTAGGTTAACTGGGCAGGTTAAGGTAATTAAGCAAGTTATTTTATAATGATTGTTTGTTCTGTAGACTATCGAAAATATATAGCTTATAGTGGCTGATAATTTTTTCCCTAAAATGGTGTTTAACAAATTCAAAAATTTTATTCTAGCCGAAATTAAACAAAAAGACTTTCTCCAAACGAAAAAATATTATCAGACATACTGTGAAAATTTCTTTGCTCTGTTAAACATAATTCGGGAAATATTAAAAAAAGAATAATAATAAAAATCAAAGGAGGGTGAATAATTCTGACTATAACTGTGTGTGTGTGTGTGTGTGTGTGTGTGTGTGTGTGTGTGTGTGTGTGTGTGTGTGTGTGTGTATGTATATATATATATATATATATATATATATATATATATATATATATATATATATATATATTTATTTATTTATTTATTTATTTATTTATTTATTTATTTTTTCATGTTTTTTTTTTTAAGAAAATTATTCTGTTCATCAAGGCGGCATTTGATAAATGTAAAATAAAGATTAATTCTTTTTAAACTTATAAACAACCGCTTTCTTATTGTATGTAGTGTCAAAGAAAAAAATATTACTCCAGTCATTATTGCTTTTATTACTATTACCATTAATGATGATGATGAAAATATTAGAGTGATTTCTGAAGAACCATGTGACTCTGAAGACTGGAGTACTGTAGCTGAAAACTCACTGGAATAAATGATTAATGTAATGTAATGTGTATTTATAAAGCACATTTATTGTGTATGCCCGCACATCCAAAGCGCTTCACAATCACTAGGGAGATCTTTCTAGACCACCACCAGTGTGCAGCATCCACGTGGATAGTGCAATGGCAGGCACAGCACAGCAGCACCAGTGCACTTACCACACACCAGCTATTGGTGGAGTGGATAGACAATGATAGAGCCAGTTCGATGGATGGTGATGATTGGGAGGCCATGATGGTTAAGGGAAAGGAGGGACTTTGGCCAGGACACCTGGGGTACACCTCTACTCTTTACTAGAAATGCCATGGGATTATTAATGTCCACAGAGAGTCAGGACCTCGCTTTAACATCTCATTCGAAAGACGGCGCCTTCTGACAGTATAGAGCCCCCTTCACTTTACTGGGGCATTAAGACTCACACACACCACAGGTTGAGCGCCCCCTGTTGGCCTCACTAACACCACTTCCAACAGCAACCCAGTTTTCCCATGTGGTCTCCCATCCAGGTACTGATTAGACCCAGCCCTGCTAAGCTTCAGTGAGTAACTGGTCTTGGGCTGCAGGTGATATGGCTGTGACTTAATTAAATTAAATAATAAACTACTTTTGAACAGTTATTTTACAATGCACTAACATTTCAATATTTTACAATCTGTGCTGTATTTTTGATGAAATAAATACAGCCTTGGTGAGTAGGAGACGCTTATTTTAAAACATTTAAAAATCCCAAACTTTACACTGGCATGTGTATATTATAGGAAATATTGTGAAATTTTCTTTACTCTTTTAAACTTTACTTGGGAAATATTTTGATGCACTGTAAAACCCAACAGTCAACATTACCAAATGAAATGAGTGTAGTCAACTCAAAATTAATTCTTCCCATTTGAAAAAAGTTTTGAACTCAGTGTTGAAGGTAATGGGTTAATTAAATACCTCATTACTTCAACTTTAATAGAGTAAGTTCACAATACTCAAATAGATTATTTTTTTTTTACTCAAATGGTTTGTAGCAATCAGTTTCCTCGAATGGTTTGAGTTAACTTATTGTGTTTTACTGTACTCAGTTGGTTTGACGGACATATATTGGTTTTACGGTGTTCAAATTTCTTCGTTTACTCAAATTGATTAAGTTTACAGCACTCATTAGGATGAGTTTTTGAACTTAAATGATTTATTGCAATCGGTTTCCTCGAATGGTTGAGTTAACTTATTGGATTTACAGTGTGGCTATTAATTTTTATTACAGGATGGCTAATTTTGACTTCAACTGTATATAAAACACTGTTAAAATGTGTCATTTAAATTTCATTGAAAAAACGTTTGGTTACAACTCGGACACACACACACAATCTGTCTATATTTCATTGAAAGTGAACATATAAATCCACTTTTAGGTCTATTTTACAAGTTGTCTCCCTCCTTAAATTTAGTTCTAACTAATAACATCTCTGGGGTGGCTGAGTGTTTAGCACGATCGCCTCACAGCAAGAAGGTCACTGGTTCGAGTTCCAGCTGTGCCTGTTGGCATTTCTGGAGTTTGCATGTTCTCCCCGTGTTGGCGTGGGTTTCCTCCGAGGGCTCCGGTTTCCCCCACAGTCCAAACACATGCGCTATAGGGGAACTGATGAACTAAATTGGCTGTATGTGTGTGTGTTTCTCAGTTGGTTGTGGCTGGAAGGGCATCCGCTGTGTAAAACATATGCTTGATGGTGGTACATTCCACTGAGACTAAGTCGATGGAAAATTAATGAATGAATCAACGAATGAATAATATTAAACCCAAATTCTTTGAGTTTAGCTGAATTTAAATGTGTTTTAGGGGGCTCAACACAATATTTGGACCCTTTAAATACCATTTAACCTGCTTTAAAAAAAAAATCACAAAAATAAAAGCCCCGTCCCTTTCTCAATTTTTAATTTCAGTCAGAAATACTTCAAAATAAAAGTAACTTTACTACACTCTAAGAAATACTGGGTTATTTTAAACCTAAATAGGGTAAAATATAACCTAACCCAAACATTGGGTTAACTTTGGTCTTATTAATTTGAATTTTAATAATTAACCCAGCAGTTGGTTTAGTCTGTATTACACCCAGAATTGGGTTGAAATAATCCAGCACTGTTTAGACTGTTAACCTTTATATTTAGGTACACACTTAAAGGGATAGTTCACTTTTTCAATTCTGTCATCATTCTCTCACCCTTCACTTGTTTCAAACCTTAATGAGATTCCTTATTCTGTTAAACAAAACAAGATATTTTGAAGAATGCCGAAAACCTGTAACCATTCACTTTCATAGTACTTGTTTTTCCTACTATGGAAGTCAATGAGTTTTCAACAGTCTTCAAAATAACTGCTTTTGTATTCATCAGATCTAAAGAAACTCATTAAACTTATGAATTAAAGATTGGGAAGCACTTGATGGTGAGTAAATAGTGAGCAAAGTTTATTTTTGAGTGAACTGATGCTTGATTACACCTATAGACGGATTGGGTGAAACATTCCTAGCCACGCCCCTTCAACAGATAGTTTGCTGAGAGCGAAAGATGATTGGAGGAGCACAACATTAAAAGCCCCTCCCTTACTTAACATTCCATGTCAGCTGGAAATACTTCAAAATAAAAGTCTGCAATAACTTTACTACACAGAAATGCAGGGTTATTTAAACCCAAATTGGGTAAAATATGGACTTACTAAAACATTGAATAATAATTTTAGTCCTAGTAATTTAATAATAATAAAAGTAATAACCCAGCAGTTGGTTTAGGTCTGTATTAAACCCAGAATTGGGTTAAATTAAAGCAGCATGTTTTTAGACTGTAAACCTTTATATTTAGGTACACACTTTAAGGGATAGTTCACTTAATAATTTCAATTATGTGATCATTCACTCACCCTTTACCTGTTTCAAACCTTTATGATTACCTTATTCTGTTAAACCTGTAACCTTTGACTTTTTTTATATTCTACTATGGGAGTCAATGGTTACAGGTTTTCAGCATTCTTCAAAGCATCTTCTTTTGTGTTCATCCTAATAAAAGATCGTTTAAACATTTGGAAGCACTTGAGGGTGAGTAAATGTTTATTTTTGGGTGAACTGACCCTTTAACACACCTAAGGGTGTAGACGGATGCTTGATTTATCAGCATCCTATTTACGCTCTTTATTCTGCCTCATTGTTTCCATGATTTCAGAGAAACTGGGTGGATATCTGTGCCCTCAACAAAGGGAGTTTATTTATATTTTGATAGGGGTGAAGGTGTGTAGGTGTGCACGGTGACTGATAAAGTCAAAATACAGCCCACCCTGAGCTGGACTTTCTTCTCATTTCCTTTCGCAGTCTGTGTTACACCTCAAACAAGTTGTGCTTTCATCATGGAGGAAGTTTTTGGAGATGTCTGCCTACATTTTCCCCTCCAGAGCAAACCATGAAAGGAAATCATAGCAAGATCAGCAGGGCTGTTTTATAGTCACGAGGAATGAAAGCAAACCATTAATCAGTCAGAGAGTGGGTGGAATGAAGTTGATTTTAGTGATAATTGAATGCATATTATTTTTTAATTAAATACAGAGCATTCTTTAAAAATGTCAGTACTGTGCCGTAAGCTAAATAATCGTTTGTGCATTTTTTTTGTCATAAAAATAGACTTTTTGTTTAAAAAATGAGACTAATTATTTATTCATTCATTTCTTTTCCAGGTTAGTCCCTCCATCAATCAGGGGCATCCGCTGCATAAAACATATGCTGGATAAGTTGGCGGTACCTCAGATTAATAAAGGGAGTAGACCGAATGAATGAATGAATGACCCCGGATAAAACTGAGACTAAGCCGGAGGAAAGGGATTTTTTTTGTCAAATAATAAATCGGAGAATGAGCAAAATCAAGCTGCACTAAACAATAGTTCAATTCTTAAATAGTTTCAGTGCAGTGCTGCAGGCTAAAACATTACTTTGTGCAATTGTTGATTTCTTTTTTTTTGATTGGTTTTTATTTATTTATTTATTTATTCATTCATTTATTAATTCATTCGTTCATTTGTTTACTCATTCATTCATTTGTTTATTTATTCATTAATTAATTTGTTTGTTCATTCGTTCTTTCATTCATTCATTTGTTTTTATTTATTTCTTAATCATTTATTCATTCCTTTATTTATTTTTCATTCATTCATACATTAATTAATTCATTGGTTTATTCATTCATTCATCGTTTATTTATTTACTCTTCAGTAATTTATTAATTCATTTATTTATTGATTAATTAATTAAATTAAATTAATTGGTTCTTTCATTTATTCATTCATTCATTCATTCGTTTATTTATTTAAATAGTTTGTTTGTTCTTTCGTTCATTCGTTTGATTTTATTTATTTCTTAATTATTCATTCATTCATTCATTCATTCATTCATTCATTCATTTATTCATTTATTTATTCATTAATTTATTAATTAATTAATTAATTTATTTATTTGTTCTTTCATTTATTCATTCATTCGTATTTTTATTAATTAATTAATTAATTAATTTGTTTGTTCATTTATTCATTCATTCATTCATTTGTTTTAATTTATTTCTTATTCATTCATTCATTCCTTTATTTATTTTTAATTTATTTAATTATTCGATCATTAATTTGTTTATTCATTCATGTGTTTATTTATTCATTCATTTATTTATTTATGCATTCATTCATTCATTTGTTTATTTATTCATTAAATAATTTGTTTACTCATTCATTCGTATTTGTATTTATTCATTAATTAATTTGTTTGTTCATTAATTCGTTCATTTGTTTTAATTTATTACTTAATCACTCATTCATTTATTCATTCATTCATTCATTCATTTAATTTATGTTTCATGTATTTAATTATTCATTCTTTAATGTGTTAATTCATTAATTTGTTTATGTATTCATTCATTTATTTATATATTATTTTTGTATTATTTTTATTCATTTATTTATGGATTCATTTATTTATTTGTTTATTTATTCATTGAATAATTTGTTAGTTCATTAATTCATCCATCCATCCATCCATCCATTCATTCATTTATTTATTCATTCTTTCGTATTTTTATTTATTTATTAATTACTTAATTTGTTTGTTTATTCATTTATTTATTTGTTTAATTTTTTATTTTGTTTAATTTATTTCTTAATCATTTATTCATTCATTTATTTATTTTTCATGTATTTATTTATTCATTTATTCATTCAAATTTTTATTGATTATTTGATTCATTCATTCATTTGTTAATTTATTCATTTATTATTACATTTATTTCTTTATTTGTTTATTCCTTTATTCATTTATTTATTTATTCATTCATTTATTTATTCCTTTTTTATTCATTCATTTGTTTATTTTATTTATTCGTTTATTTTTTGTTCATTCATTCATTCATTCATTCAATTGTTTATTTATTCTTTCATCTATTCATTTGTTTATTTATTCATTCATTCATTTATTGTGTTATTTATTCATTAATTTGGCCATTTGTTCATTTATTTATTAATTTGGTTATTCATTAATTTAATTTTGTATGTATTCTTATTTATTCATTAATTTATTCATTTAGTCATTTATTTGTTAATTCATCCATTCATTCAGTTTTTCATTTATTCATTCATTTTTTCATTTATTTATTCATTCATTCATTCATTCTTTTATTCATTCATTCATTCATTCATTCATTCATTCCTTTGTTTGCACATTTGTTTATTTATTTATTCATTCGTTTGTTTGTTTGTTTATTTATTCATTCATTCATTCTTTTATTTGGTTATTTATTCATTTTTTATACATTCATTTAGTTTATTTATTCATTCATTCATTCATTCATTCATTCATTTGTTTATTCATTTATTCATTCATTCATTTGTTTATTTATTCATTCGTTCATTAAGTTATTTATTTATTCATTTATTTATTTGGTTATTCATTCATTAATTTTTTTATTCATTCATTCATTTTTTATTTCTCTATTCAGTGAATGCTCCTGTTCTTATTTTGACAAATGATCTCCTGTGGGTAGTTGGAGAGGAACATTCTTTTCCATTTTTAATGTGTGAGTTATGCACAGTCATAAGCACTGTTCACATAATCGGCTCTAAATTAAGAAATAATTCCCAAACGTGTATTAGTAAACGCTCTTAATCCTGGAGCAGGGTGCAGTCAAATCCTTCCTGCGCAGGTATTGTCCAACAGTAGCAGGTTACGGCGCTTTCTTTCCACTCATATCCTCAGGAAGAAAGGAAGGATGTCATTGTTATTTTTTTTACAGGGCAGTGAGAACTTTTGCACCTAGAAAGAAGCAGTCAGAGCGTGCCTTAGTTGAATTATACAAGACCCAGAGCGTTTTATATTGTTACCGTTTTTCCACGGTGTAATCCTCGCAGGTGAATGTGAGACTCTTCAAATGCTGTGTTGTAAATTTAATCTTCTGCTGCTGTAGCCCATCCGCCTCAAGGTTGGAGGTGTTGTGTGTTCAGAGATGCTCTTCTGTAGACCTCGGTTGTAGCGAGTGCTTATTTGAGTTACTGTTGCCTTTCTATCAGCTGGAACCAGTCTGGCCATTCTCCTCTGACCTCTGACATCAACAAGGCATTTGCGCCCACAGAACTGCCGCTCACTGGATATTTTCTCTTTGTCGGACCATTCTCTGTAAACCCTAGAGATGGTTGTGCGTGAAAATCCCAGTAGATCAGCAGTTTCTGAAATACTCAGACCAGCCCGTCTGGCAGCAACAACCATCTTACGTTCAAAGTCACTTAAATCCCCTTTCTTCCCCATTCTGATGTTCGGTTTGAACTGCAGCAGATCGTCTTGACCATGTCTACATGCCTAAATGCATTGACGTGATGACATGATTGGCTGATTAGAAATGTTAACGAGCAGTTGGACAGGGGTACCTAATAAAGCGGCCGGGGAGTGTATATGGACAAATCTGATGTTAGGTTAATTACGCTTGTCTAACAAAAAATGTCAACCCAACTTTTGCTTTGACAAAGCATTGACGGTGGATGATTCACTCTAAAAAATGCTGGATTATTTTTAACCCAAAATTACCAAGCACGGAGTTTGTCCATTTTTGACCCAATCTTGTGTCTTGTGTTTTGTGTTTGAGGTAAACATACTGTCTGTGGTTGTTATCATTATCAGTGATGGGTTTGCAAGAAATGAAGGGCGAGTAAATGTTGACAGAATGTTAATTTAGGTGTGAACTAACCCTTAATTACACGTTTGCTTCATAATATCAGAAGCCATGTGTGTTCGTTCAGCTCATCTCTCCCTTTAACACACTTTCCATTTCAACTTTTGTTTTGCTCATGTTCACAATCACTAAAATGCTGGGTTGTTGTAACCCCACATTGGGTCAAATATAAACAAACACAACATTTAGACAATCCAGCGTTATTTAGAGTGCTCTTGTATCATGATTCATTTTCTTTTCGCCTTAGTCCCTTTATTAATCAGGGATCACCACCGTGGAATGAACCGTCAACTATTCCAGCATATGTTTTACACAGCAGATGCCCTTCCAGCCACAACCCAACACTGGGAACCACCCATACACACTCATTCACACACATACACTACGGCCAACTTAGTTCATCAATTCACCTATAGCGCATGTGTTTGGACTGTGATGGAAACCGGAGCACCCGGAGGAAACCCATGCCAACATGGGGAGAACATGCAAACTCCACACAGAAACACCAACTGGCCCAGCCGGGGCTCGAACTAGTGACCTTCTTGCTGTGAGGCGATCATGCTACCCACTGCACCACCATAACACCCCCTTCTTGTATCTTACCTGAATAAAAAGAGCACTAAACTTGGTGTTTAAAGACGGCGTGGAGTTGCTTAAACAGAGCGGTTTATTCAGAGCGAGGTCTGAGTGTTGTTTTTTTCACAGAAGAGCTCAGTCTGTTGAGTGTTGGACACATCCTCCCTTTCCTTTCTTCCTCTTGTTTTTTGGGAAGCTGCTGATGTTTGACATGTTTTATTGCTTCTGCGTAAGAAACATTTGTAGACTTGACTCTCGATGCACATAACGTCCACTCCTACACTCTGAAAAATGCTGGGTGGTTGTTAGCTGTAACACAATGTTGGGTCAGATTTGGACAAACCCATTATTGGGTTCATTTTTGTTTAAATTAAATGGCACTTTAAACCCAACATTAGGTTAAAACAACTCAGCGTTTTTTGTGTTACGCACAAGAAAATACTTGTTAAACTTGTTGGGTTGTATCAACCCAAATTGGGTAAAATATGGACAAACCCAAACATTGGGTTACTTTCTTTTATTTTTTTAATTCAGAAAATTAACCCAGTGTTTAGTTCTGTCCTTGTTTCACCCAAAATTGTGTTGAAATAACCCAACAATCTTTAGAGTTTACTTAATTTCACATTGAATTTACTGGGTTATCTGATGTTTAAGTGTGCATTTGATGTGAGTTTCAATGTGAATTTAAATCGTCCCAAAAAATGCTGGTTTTTTTTAACCTAAAGTTGGTACAAATGTTTTTACATTTTTAAAAGTGTGATTTAAATTAATTAAAAATTATATTTACCCAATTTTGGGTTTACGTTTGGGTTTGTTTCAATATTTCAACCCTTTTTTTTACATTACATTTAAATGGCAATTTTAACCCTTTTGTTTTTGTCCGTATTTGACCCAATGATTGAGTTAATACAACCCAGCATGTTTTAGAGTGTATTTTATATTTAGTGTTATTTATTAAAGATGTGAATAAAATAAAGTTTATTTTTAGAGCATGCTTTACAACTGAATACTATTTAATTGTGCTGGGTTATTTCAACCCAAATCACCCAACATTTTTACAGGGCAGTTCATAAGGCCTTAAGTAGTATTAAATGTTGATAATTCAATTTAGAGAAAATGAAGGCCCTGTAAAGGTATTAATTCTTAAAAGCTCTTTCCTGAGGTATTACATTGTGTATAATATTAATAAATTAATAAAACTGTGTTGAAATAACCCAACATTCTACAGAGTTTACTTAAATTCACATTGAATTTACTGGGTTATCTGATGTTTAAGTGTGCATTTGATGTGAATTTCAATGTGAGTTTAAATTTGCTTAAAAAATGCTGGGTTGTTTTAATCTGAAGTTTTTAATTTTTTTAAAAGTTTCGTTTAAATTTAATTGAAAAAACTTTTTTTTTTTTTTTACCAAATTTTGGGTTTATGTTTTGGTTTGTTTCAAGATTTCAACTTTTTTTACATTACATTTAAATGGCAATTTTAACCCTGTTGTTTTTGTCTGTATTTGACCCAATGATTGAGTTAATACAACCCAGCATGTTTTAGAGTGTATTTTATATTTAGTTTTATTTATTAAAGATGTGAATAAAACAAAGTTTATTTTTAGAGCATGCTTTACAACTGAATACTATTTAATTTTGCTGGCTTATTTCAACCCAAATTGAGTAAAATATGGACGAACCTAAACATTGACTTAATGTGATCCTATAAATCTAGTTTAGAAAATGAACTCAGCAGTTAGTATTGTCCATATTTCACCCAAAATTGGGTTAAAATAATCCAGCGTTTTTTAAGAGTATGCTTAAATTCACATTGAATTTTTTTGGTTATCTAATGTAATTATTTGTTAAATTTACAAGCGATGTCTGCACTCTAAAAATGGAGGGTTGTTTTAATTCAACAATGACACAAATATGTACACACCCGACCACTGGGTTTAGGAGTGTGATTTCAATTTAATTTTAAGAATTAACCCAAGGGGTTTGACCCAGCATTGAGTACATTTTTATATAACATTTAACTTGCTATTTTACATGGGGAATTAAATGTACTGTAAAAAACTAAAATATTTTAACCCCTTTAAGGTTTGTTCATGAGTTTGATGGGTTAAATTTTAATCATATAATTCTAATTCAGAATATAACCAGCAGTTAGTTTTGTCCATATTTCACACACATGGTTGAAATAACCCAGCATTTTTAAAATATACTGAAATTCACATTGAATTTACTGGGTGATCTGATGTTGTAATTGTGAAATTTAGATAACACATTATATTCAATATGAAATGAAGTAAACTCAAAAAAAAAAAAAAAAAAGCTGGGTTATTTCAACACAGTTTTGCTGAGTTGAATTCTGGTTTGTTTTAATCCAAAGTCGGTACAAATATGTTTAATGTTTAAAAATGTCATTTAAATGTAATTGAAAAGATTAATCCATCGTTGGGTTTGTCCATATTTGACTTAATGTTGGGTTAAAATCACCCAGCATTTTTACAGGGCAGTTCATAAGGACTTAAAGAGTATTTTACAAGTTTACACTCACAGATATTTGACTGAGTAGAATATGCGTACAGTATATACGGTGCTGTCTGGGGAGAGGGCTCTAAGCTCAGGAAGACACCCGAACTTGTGTTATTCCCCTCATCAGGATAAAGAGAGAAAGGGTCCAAGCGAAGTGTCTAGCCCGGCTCCAGAACGCTCCCCCCTCAGATTTAAATAGGTATTGGGTTTAATAGTGTGGAGTTGGGGTGGTGGAGGGACGCTGAAGTCAAGAGAAAACAGAGGTATGATGTGTTTGACTATTTGAAGGGGTTTGGTCTTGAGCTGATTGGATAATATAATGATTGTGTGTGTGATGAATTAAGCTGCGGTCACACTAGAGTTTGTGAGTGCGCAATTCTGTCGTACGGCGTTGCGAAAAGGGGTGGGAATAAAGAAGATTATTAGGCATTAAAAAAGCGAGCGATTTCTCCATGTTTTTAAATTTCTGTTCAGAGAGGTCATGTTTTGATCCTCGGTTGGTCTCACGCAGTCAAGTGATGCGATTTCGCAGGTCAGAGTTCACCAAGCTTAAACTTTTGAACTTTGCAAACTTAACGCATGACCCTGCGTTTCCAGTCTGACGCATTCACGTGCGTATTCAATTCAATTCAATTCAGCTTTATTTGTATAGCGCTTTTACAATGTAGATTGTGTCAAAGCAGCTTCACATAAATGGTCATAGTAACTGGAACAGTGTGGTTCAGTAACTGGAACAGGGTAGTTCAGTTTTTAATGTTTAAGTTCAGTTCAGTTTAGCTCAGTTCAGTGTGATTTAATCATTACTGAGAGTTCAAACACTGAAGAGCCAATTCATCGATGCGTAGCTCTACCAATCCTGAACCATGCGAGGCAGTGGCGACAGCGGAGAGGGAAAAAAAACTTCACCTGATGGGAGTGAAGAAAAAAAACCTTGAGAGAACCAGACTCAGTTGGGCAAGACCATTTTAATTTCTCCGCTGGCCAAAAGTCTAGTGCAGAACTTCATTCGTCGTGGTTTAGGCTGGAAGATGGCCTCAGCGAAGACTCGTCTGTCCCTGGAGCGTCGCTGTAATCAGACTCATGTTCTCCACTCCCCACGACCATCAGCGCAGCAGCAGCTCAGGATATGGCCTGGTCCCGGATATGGAATCCTTGGGATCATCACGTCGCTGGTCTTGGATCCAATCAGTGACTCCGCATAATCTGAGGACCTCGGGATGAGTATCCCCAGGTGAAAATAGAGAATAAAGAAAATAATTAGCGTAGCTGCTGTTCATAGTGTATATAAGCAAGATGTAGGAGCCAGTGTGGAACCCGCTAGGTGATGCATTGAGAGTATGCTTTACTAAACAGATAGGTCTTTAATCTAGTTTTGAACTGGGAGAGTGTGTCTGAGCCTCGGACGTTATCAGGAAGGCTATTCCAGAGTGTAGGAGCCATGAAAGAGAAGGCTCGACCTCCTTTACTTGATTTTGCTATTCTAGGTACTACCAGAAGCCCTGAATGGAAGTCTATGGGAGGAAAAGCCCAGTGTGACCGCAGCTTTAGCCTCATCAAAGACTGAATGTGCTCCCCCTGAAATTTGTTTATAAAACATCACTAAAAGTTGATAATTCAATTTAGAGAAAATGAAGGCCCTTAATAGGTATTAATTCTTGAATGCCATTTTCTGAGGTAGGGATTGTGTATAATATTAGTAAAGGAGATGATAAAAAGATTAGGTACTGCGGTTCTTCTGTGTAGTTTATTCATGCAATCCTGCTGGTTTTGTTGTCATCTCCATCCTCACTAACTGCGGCATGATATCACAGATCCGACACCAGTATGCTTCATACTAACTTCTTTTTCAATCTTTGAGTCAAAATAAAGGGTGAAGTCATGTGTGAGTCTCCACTTAACAAAGCGAAAATGAATGACTGGAAATTTATTGATCAAACTTGGCCTGCTTTAGTTGTGCTGTCTTGCAATATAGTTGAAGTCAGAATTATTAGCCCCCTTGAATTATTAGCCCCCCTGTTTATTTTTCCCCCCACTTTCTGTTCAACTGAGAGCAGATTGTTTCAGGACATTTCTAAACATAATAGTTTTAATAACTCATCTTTAATTACTGATTTATTTATCTTTGCCATGATGACAGTAAATAATATTTGACTATATATTCTTCAGGACACTTCTATACTGATTAAAGTGACATTTAAAGGCTTAACTACTGTAGGTTAATAAGGGTAACTAGGCAGGGAAATTAGGCAAGTTATTGTATAACGATGGTTTGTTCTGCAGACAATTGCTTAACAGGGCGAATAATTTTGACCTTAAAATGGTGTTTAAAAAATTTAAAACTGCTTTTATCCTAGCCAAAATAAAATAAATAAGACTTTCTCCAGAAGAAAAAATATTATCAGACATACTGTGAAAATGTCCTTGCTCTGTTAAACATAATTCGGGAAATATTTAAAAAAAGAAATAAAAAATCACAGGGGGGCAAATAATTTTGACTTTAACCGTAGTAAATGAAAGTGAAAGAGTTGCTGACCAAAATGGATAAAACCGACGCTAAGGGTCTTAAAATGCGTGAAAAGAGCCTTGAGAAGGTCTTAAATGGCATTCAATTTACCTCCATATATACCTAGTTTTAGAGTGAAAATCCTCCTAAAAGAAGCCTAAATACTGTGTTTTTGTCTGTCAGGCTGTTTGGTTCCTGCTCAGAAACTCTTTCTCCGCATGTCTCTGGGTTGTTCTGCAGTATTAGGACTGAGATTTAACGTGATTTAATTCATGAAAACATTTGAGGAATGTGTTATCGGCCAGAGTGAGTTGAGCTCACAGTAAGTGAATGACGAAGCTCTGAGTGTCTTCACTGTGTGGGAGATTTGTTTTTACCACATGCTTTTACCTCATAGTAGTGTGTGTGATGGTGAAAAAAATTAATAAAACACTAAACTAATTCACGATTATAATTAATATAATATTTCACTGCAGTTTCTCAGACCTATCATCACTTATGGTGTTATTGAGGAAACTTTCATCATCGTTTCTTAATCATGAGCCAGCTTCGAGAGCAAGTCAGAATTATTAGCCATCCTGTTAAATTTGTATTATTTAATATTTTGGTTTAACGGAGAGAACACATTTCTAAACATATTAGTTGCAATACGTCATTTCTAATAACTGATTTGATGACAGTAGCCTACAGGGGGACACAATGGCTCAGTGGTTAGAACTGTCACCTCACTGCAAGAAGGTCGCTGATTCGAGCCTTGACTGAGTCAGTTGACATTTCTTTGTGGAGTTTGCATGTTCTCCCCCACAGTTTTACCCCCACAGTCCAAAAACATACGGTATAGGGCAATTGGGTAAGCTAAATTGTCTATAATGTATGTGTGTGAATGAGTGTGTATGGGTGTTTCCCAGTGATGGGTTGCAGCTGGATATGTAAAACATATGCTGAATAAGTTGGCGGTTCATTCCACCGTGGTGACCCCTGATTAATAAAGGGACTAAGCTGAAAAAAAAATTAATTAATGAGTTTTTTCAATTCAATTTAATGTATTGATAAAGCACTTTAAAACAACACAGTCGATTAAAGTGCTGACAACCGAGAGTTAAACAAACTTTAAAATATAAATAAATAAACATAAAATGTCTTCATATCTCATGCAGTGCTAAAAACCAAATTGAACAAGTAGGTTTTGAGAAGAGATTTAAAAACAGTAATGGAAGAGGCTTGATTAATATGCAATGGCAAATCATTCCACAATTTTGGTGCAGCCACAGCAAAAGCCCGATCCCCTCTGAGCTTTCGACTGGTCCTGGGCACACCCAGGAGGAGCTGGTCGGCTGACATGAGCGAACGAGAAGGTGTGTGAGGACAGAGAAGCTCAGAGAGGTAAAGGGGTGCAGCACCATTTAGACACTTAAAAGCAAATAAAAGCAACTTAAAATGGATCCTGAAATGCACGGGCAGCCAGTGAAGAGAAGATAAAACCGGGGTGATGTTTCACACTGTAAAAAAAAAACTAATTTTACAGAAAATATCCTTAAAATTTTTACAGTAATTTTTTGTCATTTCACATTATAATCAAAACTTAGTAAAATGACAACCAATCTCTCTAAATTAACCGTTTGTCTTTCATTTTAGGTACTTTATTATTAAAGACAAATTACTGACATTTGTGTTTTTTATACAGGGAAATTACAGTATTATTTATACAGTATTTTTTCTGTTATTTTAAATTATATTCAAAAGTTCGTAAAAATTACAAACATTATCTGTAAATTAACGGCTTGACTGTTATTTTATGTACTATATAAGTAATGACAAATTACAGCAATTTGTCTGTTTTTTTTTTTACAAAAAAGTTGACATTATTTACAGTGTTTTTTCCTGTTTTTTCAGTAGATTTAAAATTACGTAAAATTAAAGTAATAAATTGTAATTACTTGCTCTGTAAAAAAAAAAATCGTGAAAAAAAGGTCAAATGACTGGCAGCAATGGCTGCCAAACAAAAACCATAAAATTAAGGTAAAAATAATAAATCTACAGGTATTTACATTTAAATGTTTACAGAGAAACACTGTTATTTTACAAGACTTTTCCCAGATTATTACTATCAAATCCATTTAATAAAGTAACACACCAAGAGGGCTCACATACACCTGTTTCAGATTCTGCTGATTGCACACACACAGTCGGAGGATCGTTATGAACTGATTACATGCACTTTAAAAGCAGCACAGACGCACGTACCAATTGCTTAGTCTTGTTATACTGCTACTGTGAACATTATGATGCGGTTCTCTTGCTTTGTTTGTTAATTGTTTACGTTGTTTGCTGCCGGGACTGACCATTTGCCTGTTATTTGACCATGACTCTGGATTCCCTGCAAAATGTTACATCTGTTTGCCCCTGTGTTGACTGTTGCTTGCCTTTGGATCTGCACTCATTTGTCAGCGTCCCCTTCATGTTACAGTTCTATTTCATTTAAGATCTGTAACTGAATCATTCCATATAACTTAAACCTCTACATGTTTTACATAAACACTATTCAATAAAATGTAACAACTGTAATTTTAAAGTTGTGGGAATTTTAATCAGTTGTATCTCGTTTGTTGTTTTTTTTCCAAAAGTTTTTGATCCAAAATAAAACTGTTAAATTACGATCATGAGCATGTCTTGGCATTTTATTAAAGGTGTTTAATCGTAATGATTTAGGGAAAATTCTTTTAAATAACATGGTTTTCTCTTGAACTTTTAGTGCAGTCACTTTATTGATGATGTTTGATCATAATAATCTAGGAGAAGTCTGTATAATAACAGTGTTTCTTTGTAAACTCTTAGTGTATACCTTTATTGAATGGATTTGATCGTAATAATCTGGGAAAAGTCTGTAAATAACAGTGTTTTTCTGTAAACATTTAAATGAAAATATCTGTAGATTTATTATTTTTTGCACTTTATTTCAACAAAGACATTTTACCATAATTTTATGGTTTTTGTTTGGCAGCCGTAGCTGCCAGTCATTTGACCAAATTTAAAGATTTTTTTTCTTACAGTGCAGTTAAAAGACATGCAGCTGCATTCTGAACCGGTTGCAGTCGAGAGATTGAAGACTGACTCACCCCAAAATTAAGAGCATTGCAGTATAGTCCAAGCGGGAGGTTATAAAAGCATGGATTACTGTTTCAAAGTGCTTGTGCGATAAAACGTGCTTAATTCTGGCCAGTTGTCTCAAGTGAAAGAAGCTAGAGCGAACAACAGACCCAATCTGGCTTTCAAGCTTTAGTTCAGGATCCATTTTAAAACCCAAGTTCACAATCTCTGGCTTACAGAAAGTTTGGAGATTATATAGGTGTACAGAATGAGCGACGTTGGAACTGGGGCCAAACACCATCACTTCGGTCTTAGATTCATTTTCAAGGCATGTCGCAGTCACTCTCCTCTCTTGTATGGTCCTTTCCGTCCCCTTAATAAGTTATCTCTCCGACCCTATCACTAGAGAAAACAAGTGCTATTTATTATTTCTGATTGGACCACTGACCAGCCGCCGATGTCCCAACCTGTTCTCCTCCCCTTCCTGAGTGTTTAGCCATGCTCTCCCCACCACACATTGAACTTTTCAGGATTGTTTAATGATTATAAACTTGAAATGACAGAATTAATTGTGTTTTGTAACATTAGAAAGATCTTTACTGTGACTTGATTAGTTGTTCATCATGTAAAAATATGTACAGTTGAAGTCAGAATTATTAGCCCCCCTGTTTATTTTCCCCCCAATTTCTGTTTAACAGAGAGAAGTTTTTGTCAACACATTTCTGATCATAATGTTTTTAATAACTCA